>NW_026961798.1:1800000-1994383 GCF_963924245.1 Chroicocephalus ridibundus
ACATTTGGCTGTTGGGAGATTTACAGCACAAAGATATCTAGTTGATTTGAAGCAGTTCCGAGAAAGTCTAAACATAATCCTCACTATTCCCTCCTGGCACTTTCCCTGTAGGGGATACCGCAAGACGTTTCTGTATATTGGGCACAGCGCTCTGCAGGGTGTTAGCAGAGAGTTTCCCGGGACAGTGAAACCCTATGTCAGAGACACTGAGAAGAAGCCCCAATGTTCCCTCCAGGCACTTTCAGTGTGGGTGCCTTCTCCACGTGGTTCCTGGTTTCACTGCAGCTCTGAAGAGAATGTTAGCAAAGAGGTAATCGGGACAGTGCAAACAGTACTCAAAGACAGGGAGAGCAAGCTCTCTCTTGGCACTTTGGATGTGGGACATACAGCGAGATGTTTGCTGCTTTTACATTTGGCTGTTGGGAGATTTACAGCACAAAGATATCTAGTTGATTTGAAGCAGTTCCGAGAAAGTCTAAACATAATCCTCACTATTCCCTCCTGGCACTTTCCCTGTAGGAGATACCGCAAGACGTTTCTGTATATTGGGCACAGCGCTCTGCAGGGTGTTAGCAGAGAGTTTCCCGGGACAGTGAAACCCTATGTCAAAGACACTGAGAAGAAGCCCCAATGTTCCCTCCAGGCACTTTCAGTGTGGGTGCCTTCTCCACGTGGTTCCTGGTTTCACTGCAGCTCTGAAGAGAATGTTAGCAAAGAGGTAATCGGGACAGTGCAAACAGTACTCAAAGACAGGGAGAGCAAGCTCTACATTACTCTCTCGGCACTTTGGATGTGGGACATACAGCGAGATGTTTGCTGCTTTTACATTTGGCTGTTGGGAGATTTACAGCACAAAGATATCTAGTTGATTTGAAGCAGTTCCGAGAAAGTCTAAACATAATCCTCACTTTTCCCTCCTGGCACTTTCCCTGTAGAGGATACCGCAAGACGTTTCTGTATATTGGGCACAGCGCTCTGCAGGGTGTTAGCAGAGAGTTTCCCGGGACAGTGAAACCCTATGTCAGAGACACTGAGAAGAAGCCCCAATGTTCCTTCCAGGCACTTTCAGTGTGGGTGCCTTCTCCACGTGGTTCCTGGTTTCACTGCAGCTCTGAAGAGAATGTTAGCAAAGAGGTAATCGGGACAGTGCAAACAGTACTCAAAGACAGGGAGAGCAAGCTCTCTCTTGGCACTTTGGATGTGGGACATACAGCGAGATGTTTGCTGCTTTTACATTTGGCTGTTGGGAGATTTACAGCACAAAGATATCTAGTTGATTTGAAGCAGTTCCGAGAAAGTCTAAACATAATCCTCACTTTTCCCTCCTGGCACTTTCCCTGTAGGAGATACCGCAAGACGTTTCTGTATATTGGGCACAGCGCTCTGCAGGGTGTTAGCAGAGAGTTTCCCGGGACAGTGAAACCCTATGTCAGAGACACTGAGAAGAAGCCCCAATGTTCCCTCCAGGCACTTTCAGTGTGGGTGCCTTCTCCACGTGGTTCCTGGTTTCACTGCAGCTCTGAAGAGAATGTTAGCAAAGAGGTAATCGGGACAGTGCAAACAGTACTCAAAGACAGGGAGAGCAAGCTCTACATTACTCTCTTGGCACTTTGGATGTGGGACATACAGCGAGATGTTTGCTGCTTTTACATTTGGCTGTTGGGAGATTTACAGCACAAAGATATCTAGTTGATTTGAAGCAGTTCCGAGAAAGTCTAAACATAATCCTCACTTTTCCCTCCTGGCACTTTCCCTGTAGGGGATAGCGCAAGACGTTTCTGTACATTGGGCACAGCGCTCTGCAGGGTGTTAGCAGAGAGTTTCCCGGGACAGTGAAACCCTATATCGGAGACACTGAGAAGAAGCCCCAATGTTCACTCCAGGCACTTTCAGTGTGGGTGCCTTCTCCACGTGGTTCCTGGTTTCACTGCAGCTCTGAAGAGAATGTTAGCAAAGAGGTAATCGGGACAGTGCAAACAGTACTCAAAGACAGGGAGAGCAAGCTCTCTCTTGGCACTTTGGATGTGGGACATACAGCGAGATGTTTGCTGCTTTTACATTTGGCTGTTGGGAGATTTACAGCACAAAGATATCTAGTTGATTTGAAGCAGTTCCGAGAAAGTCTAAACATAATCCTCACTATTCCCTCCTGGCACTTTCCCTGTAGGAGATACCGCAAGATGTTTCTGTATATTGGGCACAGCGCTCTGCAGGGTGTTAGCAGAGAGTTTCCCGGGACAGTGAAACCCTATGTCAGAGACACTGAGAAGAAGCCCCAATGTTCCCTCCAGGCACTTTCAGTGTGGGTGCCTTCTCCACGTGGTTCCTGGTTTCACTGCAGCTCTGAAGAGAATGTTAGCAAAGAGGTAATCGGGACAGTGCAAACAGTACTCAAAGACAGGGAGAGCAAGCTCTCTCTTGGCACTTTGGATGTGGGACATACAGCGAGATGTTTGCTGCTTTTACATTTGGCTGTTGGGAGATTTACAGCACAAAGATATCTAGTTGATTTGAAGCAGTTCCGAGAAAGTCTAAACATAATCCTCACTATTCCCTCCTGGCACTTTCCCTGTAGGGGATACCGCAAGACGTTTCTGTATATTGGGCACAGCGCTCTGCAGGGTGTTAGCAGAGAGTTTCCCGGGACAGTGAAACCCTATGTCAGAGACACTGAGAAGAAGCCCCAATGTTCCCTCCAGGCACTTTCAGTGTGGGTGCCTTCTCCACGTGGTTCCTGGTTTCACTGCAGCTCTGAAGAGAATGTTAGCAAAGAGGTAATCGGGACAGTGCAAACAGTACTCAAAGACAGGGAGAGCAAGCTCTCTCTTGGCACTTTGGATGTGGGACATACAGCGAGATGTTTGCTGCTTTTACATTTGGCTGTTGGGAGATTTACAGCACAAAGATATCTAGTTGATTTGAAGCAGTTCCGAGAAAGTCTAAACATAATCCTCACTATTCCCTCCTGGCACTTTCCCTGTAGGAGATACCGCAAGACGTTTCTGTATATTGGGCACAGCGCTCTGCAGGGTGTTAGCAGAGAGTTTCCCGGGACAGTGAAACCCTATGTCAGAGACACTGAGAAGAAGCCCCAATGTTCCCTCCAGGCACTTTCAGTGTGGGTGCCTTCTCCACGTGGTTCCTGGTTTCACTGCAGCTCTGAAGAGAATGTTAGCAAAGAGGTAATCGGGACAGTGCAAACAGTACTCAAAGACAGGGAGAGCAAGCTCTCTCTTGGCACTTTGGATGTGGGACATACAGCGAGATGTTTGCTGCTTTTACATTTGGCTGTTGGGAGATTTACAGCACAAAGATATCTAGTTGATTTGAAGCAGTTCCGAGAAAGTCTAAACATAATCCTCACTATTCCCTCCTGGCACTTTCCCTGTAGGGGATACCGCAAGACGTTTCTGTATATTGGGCACAGCGCTCTGCAGGGTGTTAGCAGAGAGTTTCCCGGGACAGTGAAACCCTATGTCAGAGACACTGAGAAGAAGCCCCAATGTTCCCTCCAGGCACTTTCAGTGTGGGTGCCTTCTCCACGTGGTTCCTGGTTTCACTGCAGCTCTGAAGAGAATGTTAGCAAAGAGGTAATCGGGACAGTGCAAACAGTACTCAAAGACAGGGAGAGCAAGCTCTCTCTTGGCACTTTGGATGTGGGACATACAGCGAGATGTTTGCTGCTTTTACATTTGGCTGTTGGGAGATTTACAGCACAAAGATATCTAGTTGATTTGAAGCAGTTCCGAGAAAGTCTAAACATAATCCTCACTATTCCCTCCTGGCACTTTCCCTGTAGGAGATACCGCAAGACGTTTCTGTATATTGGGCACAGCGCTCTGCAGGGTGTTAGCAGAGAGTTTCCCGGGACAGTGAAACCCTATGTCAAAGACACTGAGAAGAAGCCCCAATGTTCCCTCCAGGCACTTTCAGTGTGGGTGCCTTCTCCACGTGGTTCCTGGTTTCACTGCAGCTCTGAAGAGAATGTTAGCAAAGAGGTAATCGGGACAGTGCAAACAGTACTCAAAGACAGGGAAAGCAAGCTCTACATTACTCTCTCGGCACTTTGGATGTGGGACATACAGCGAGATGTTTGCTGCTTTTACATTTGGCTGTTGGGAGATTTACAGCACAAAGATATCTAGTTGATTTGAAGCAGTTCCGAGAAAGTCTAAGCATAATCCTCACTTTTCCCTCCTGGCACTTTCCCTGTAGGGGATACCGCAAGACGTTTCTGTATATTGGGCACAGCGCTCTGCAGGGTGTTAGCAGAGAGTTTCCCGGGACAGTGAAACCCTATGTCAGAGACACTGAGAAGAAGCCCCAATGTTCCTTCCAGGCACTTTCAGTGTGGGTGCCTTCTCCACGTGGTTCCTGGTTTCACTGCAGCTCTGAAGAGAATGTTAGCAAAGAGGTAATCGGGACAGTGCAAACAGTACTCAAAGACAGGGAGAGCAAGCTCTCTCTTGGCACTTTGGATGTGGGACATACAGCGAGATGTTTGCTGCTTTTACATTTGGCTGTTGGGAGATTTACAGCACAAAGATATCTAGTTGATTTGAAGCAGTTCCGAGAAAGTCTAAACATAATCCTCACTTTTCCCTCCTGGCACTTTCCCTGTAGGAGATACCGCAAGACGTTTCTGTATATTGGGCACAGCGCTCTGCAGGGTGTTAGCAGAGAGTTTCCCGGGACAGTGAAACCCTATGTCAGAGACACTGAGAAGAAGCCCCAATGTTCCCTCCAGGCACTTTCAGTGTGGGTGCCTTCTCCACGTGGTTCCTGGTTTCACTGCAGCTCTGAAGAGAATGTTAGCAAAGAGGTAATCGGGACAGTGCAAACAGTACTCAAAGACAGGGAGAGCAAGCTCTACATTACTCTCTTGGCACTTTGGATGTGGGACATACAGCGAGATGTTTGCTGCTTTTACATTTGGCTGTTGGGAGATTTACAGCACAAAGATATCTAGTTGATTTGAAGCAGTTCCGAGAAAGTCTAAACATAATCCTCACTTTTCCCTCCTGGCACTTTCCCTGTAGGGGATAGCGCAAGACGTTTCTGTACATTGGGCACAGCGCTCTGCAGGGTGTTAGCAGAGAGTTTCCCGGGACAGTGAAACCCTATATCGGAGACACTGAGAAGAAGCCCCAATGTTCACTCCAGGCACTTTCAGTGTGGGTGCCTTCTCCACGTGGTTCCTGGTTTCACTGCAGCTCTGAAGAGAATGTTAGCAAAGAGGTAATCGGGACAGTGCAAACAGTACTCAAAGACAGGGAGAGCAAGCTCTCTCTTGGCACTTTGGATGTGGGACATACAGCGAGATGTTTGCTGCTTTTACATTTGGCTGTTGGGAGATTTACAGCACAAAGATATCTAGTTGATTTGAAGCAGTTCCGAGAAAGTCTAAACATAATCCTCACTATTCCCTCCTGGCACTTTCCCTGTAGGAGATACCGCAAGATGTTTCTGTATATTGGGCACAGCGCTCTGCAGGGTGTTAGCAGAGAGTTTCCCGGGACAGTGAAACCCTATGTCAGAGACACTGAGAAGAAGCCCCAATGTTCCCTCCAGGCACTTTCAGTGTGGGTGCCTTCTCCACGTGGTTCCTGGTTTCACTGCAGCTCTGAAGAGAATGTTAGCAAAGAGGTAATCGGGACAGTGCAAACAGTACTCAAAGACAGGGAGAGCAAGCTCTCTCTTGGCACTTTGGATGTGGGACATACAGCGAGATGTTTGCTGCTTTTACATTTGGCTGTTGGGAGATTTACAGCACAAAGATATCTAGTTGATTTGAAGCAGTTCCGAGAAAGTCTAAACATAATCCTCACTATTCCCTCCTGGCACTTTCCCTGTAGGAGATACCGCAAGACGTTTCTGTATATTGGGCACAGCGCTCTGCAGGGTGTTAGCAGAGAGTTTCCCGGGACAGTGAAACCCTATGTCAAAGACACTGAGAAGAAGCCCCAATGTTCCCTCCAGGCACTTTCAGTGTGGGTGCCTTCTCCACGTGGTTCCTGGTTTCACTGCAGCTCTGAAGAGAATGTTAGCAAAGAGGTAATCGGGACAGTGCAAACAGTACTCAAAGACAGGGAGAGCAAGCTCTACATTACTCTCTCGGCACTTTGGATGTGGGACATACAGCGAGATGTTTGCTGCTTTTACATTTGGCTGTTGGGAGATTTACAGCACAAAGATATCTAGTTGATTTGAAGCAGTTCCGAGAAAGTCTAAGCATAATCCTCACTTTTCCCTCCTGGCACTTTCCCTGTAGGGGATACCGCAAGACGTTTCTGTATATTGGGCACAGCGCTCTGCAGGGTGTTAGCAGAGAGTTTCCCGGGACAGTGAAACCCTATGTCAGAGACACTGAGAAGAAGCCCCAATGTTCCTTCCAGGCACTTTCAGTGTGGGTGCCTTCTCCACGTGGTTCCTGGTTTCACTGCAGCTCTGAAGAGAATGTTAGCAAAGAGGTAATCGGGACAGTGCAAACAGTACTCAAAGACAGGGAGAGCAAGCTCTCTCTTGGCACTTTGGATGTGGGACATACAGCGAGATGTTTGCTGCTTTTACATTTGGCTGTTGGGAGATTTACAGCACAAAGATATCTAGTTGATTTGAAGCAGTTCCGAGAAAGTCTAAACATAATCCTCACTTTTCCCTCCTGGCACTTTCCCTGTAGGAGATACCGCAAGACGTTTCTGTATATTGGGCACAGCGCTCTGCAGGGTGTTAGCAGAGAGTTTCCCGGGACAGTGAAACCCTATGTCAGAGACACTGAGAAGAAGCCCCAATGTTCCCTCCAGGCACTTTCAGTGTGGGTGCCTTCTCCACGTGGTTCCTGGTTTCACTGCAGCTCTGAAGAGAATGTTAGCAAAGAGGTAATCGGGACAGTGCAAACAGTACTCAAAGACAGGGAGAGCAAGCTCTACATTACTCTCTTGGCACTTTGGATGTGGGACATACAGCGAGATGTTTGCTGCTTTTACATTTGGCTGTTGGGAGATTTACAGCACAAAGATATCTAGTTGATTTGAAGCAGTTCCGAGAAAGTCTAAACATAATCCTCACTTTTCCCTCCTGGCACTTTCCCTGTAGGGGATAGCGCAAGACGTTTCTGTACATTGGGCACAGCGCTCTGCAGGGTGTTAGCAGAGAGTTTCCCGGGACAGTGAAACCCTATATCGGAGACACTGAGAAGAAGCCCCAATGTTCACTCCAGGCACTTTCAGTGTGGGTGCCTTCTCCACGTGGTTCCTGGTTTCACTGCAGCTCTGAAGAGAATGTTAGCAAAGAGGTAATCGGGACAGTGCAAACAGTACTCAAAGACAGGGAGAGCAAGCTCTCTCTTGGCACTTTGGATGTGGGACATACAGCGAGATGTTTGCTGCTTTTACATTTGGCTGTTGGGAGATTTACAGCACAAAGATATCTAGTTGATTTGAAGCAGTTCCGAGAAAGTCTAAACATAATCCTCACTATTCCCTCCTGGCACTTTCCCTGTAGGAGATACCGCAAGATGTTTCTGTATATTGGGCACAGCGCTCTGCAGGGTGTTAGCAGAGAGTTTCCCGGGACAGTGAAACCCTATGTCAGAGACACTGAGAAGAAGCCCCAATGTTCCCTCCAGGCACTTTCAGTGTGGGTGCCTTCTCCACGTGGTTCCTGGTTTCACTGCAGCTCTGAAGAGAATGTTAGCAAAGAGGTAATCGGGACAGTGCAAACAGTACTCAAAGACAGGGAGAGCAAGCTCTCTCTTGGCACTTTGGATGTGGGACATACAGCGAGATGTTTGCTGCTTTTACATTTGGCTGTTGGGAGATTTACAGCACAAAGATATCTAGTTGATTTGAAGCAGTTCCGAGAAAGTCTAAACATAATCCTCACTATTCCCTCCTGGCACTTTCCCTGTAGGGGATACCGCAAGACGTTTCTGTATATTGGGCACAGCGCTCTGCAGGGTGTTAGCAGAGAGTTTCCCGGGACAGTGAAACCCTATGTCAGAGACACTGAGAAGAAGCCCCAATGTTCCCTCCAGGCACTTTCAGTGTGGGTGCCTTCTCCACGTGGTTCCTGGTTTCACTGCAGCTCTGAAGAGAATGTTAGCAAAGAGGTAATCGGGACAGTGCAAACAGTACTCAAAGACAGGGAGAGCAAGCTCTCTCTTGGCACTTTGGATGTGGGACATACAGCGAGATGTTTGCTGCTTTTACATTTGGCTGTTGGGAGATTTACAGCACAAAGATATCTAGTTGATTTGAAGCAGTTCCGAGAAAGTCTAAACATAATCCTCACTATTCCCTCCTGGCACTTTCCCTGTAGGAGATACCGCAAGACGTTTCTGTATATTGGGCACAGCGCTCTGCAGGGTGTTAGCAGAGAGTTTCCCGGGACAGTGAAACCCTATGTCAGAGACACTGAGAAGAAGCCCCAATGTTCCCTCCAGGCACTTTCAGTGTGGGTGCCTTCTCCACGTGGTTCCTGGTTTCACTGCAGCTCTGAAGAGAATGTTAGCAAAGAGGTAATCGGGACAGTGCAAACAGTACTCAAAGACAGGGAGAGCAAGCTCTACATTACTCTCTTGGCACTTTGGATGTGGGACATACAGCGAGATGTTTGCTGCTTTTACATTTGGCTGTTGGGAGATTTACAGCACAAAGATATCTAGTTGATTTGAAGCAGTTCCGAGAAAGTCTAAACATAATCCTCACTTTTCCCTCCTGGCACTTTCCCTGTAGGGGATACCGCAAGACGTTTCTGTACATTGGGCACAGCGCTCTGCAGGGTGTTAGCAGAGAGTTTCCCGGGACAGTGAAACCCTATATCGGAGACACTGAGAAGAAGCCCCAATGTTCACTCCAGGCACTTTCAGTGTGGGTGCCTTCTCCACGTGGTTCCTGGTTTCACTGCAGCTCTGAAGAGAATGTTAGCAAAGAGGTAATCGGGACAGTGCAAACAGTACTCAAAGACAGGGAGAGCAAGCTCTCTCTTGGCACTTTGGATGTGGGACATACAGCGAGATGTTTGCTGCTTTTACATTTGGCTGTTGGGAGATTTACAGCACAAAGATATCTAGTTGATTTGAAGCAGTTCCGAGAAAGTCTAAACATAATCCTCACTATTCCCTCCTGGCACTTTCCCTGTAGGAGATACCGCAAGACGTTTCTGTATATTGGGCACAGCGCTCTGCAGGGTGTTAGCAGAGAGTTTCCCGGGACAGTGAAACCCTATGTCAAAGACACTGAGAAGAAGCCCCAATGTTCCCTCCAGGCACTTTCAGTGTGGGTGCCTTCTCCACGTGGTTCCTGGTTTCACTGCAGCTCTGAAGAGAATGTTAGCAAAGAGGTAATCGGGACAGTGCAAACAGTACTCAAAGACAGGGAGAGCAAGCTCTACATTACTCTCTTGGCACTTTGGATGTGGGACATACAGCGAGATGTTTGCTGCTTTTACATTTGGCTGTTGGGAGATTTACAGCACAAAGATATCTAGTTGATTTGAAGCAGTTCCGAGAAAGTCTAAGCATAATCCTCACTTTTCCCTCCTGGCACTTTCCCTGTAGGAGATACCGCAAGACGTTTCTGTATATTGGGCACAGCGCTCTGCAGGGTGTTAGCAGAGAGTTTCCCGGGACAGTGAAACCCTATATCGGAGACACTGAGAAGAAGCCCCAATGTTCCCTCCAGGCACTTTCAGTGTGGGTGCCTTCTCCACGTGGTTCCTGGTTTCACTGCAGCTCTGAAGAGAATGTTAGCAAAGAGGTAATCGGGACAGTGCAAACAGTACTCAAAGACAGGGAGAGCAAGCTCTACATTACTCTCTTGGCACTTTGGATGTGGGACATACAGCGAGATGTTTGCTGCTTTTACATTTGGCTGTTGGGAGATTTACAGCACAAAGATATCTAGTTGATTTGAAGCAGTTCCGAGAAAGTCTAAACATAATCCTCACTTTTCCCTCCTGGCACTTTCCCTGTAGGAGATACCGCAAGACGTTTCTGTACATTGGGCACAGCGCTCTGCAGGGTGTTAGCAGAGAGTTTCCCGGGACAGTGAAACCCTATATCGGAGACACTGAGAAGAAGCCCCAATGTTCCCTCCAGGCACTTTCAGTGTGGGTGCCTTCTCCACGTGGTTCCTGGTTTCACTGCAGCTCTGAAGAGAATGTTAGCAAAGAGGTAATCGGGACAGTGCAAACAGTACTCAAAGACAGGGAGAGCAAGCTCTCTCTTGGCACTTTGGATGTGGGACATACAGCGAGATGTTTGCTGCTTTTACATTTGGCTGTTGGGAGATTTACAGCACAAAGATATCTAGTTGATTTGAAGCAGTTCCGAGAAAGTCTAAACATAATCCTCACTATTCCCTCCTGGCACTTTCCCTGTAGGGGATACCGCAAGACGTTTCTGTATATTGGGCACAGCGCTCTGCAGGGTGTTAGCAGAGAGTTTCCCGGGACAGTGAAACCCTATGTCAGAGACACTGAGAAGAAGCCCCAATGTTCCCTCCAGGCACTTTCAGTGTGGGTGCCTTCTCCACGTGGTTCCTGGTTTCACTGCAGCTCTGAAGAGAATGTTAGCAAAGAGGTAATCGGGACAGTGCAAACAGTACTCAAAGACAGGGAGAGCAAGCTCTCTCTTGGCACTTTGGATGTGGGACATACAGCGAGATGTTTGCTGCTTTTACATTTGGCTGTTGGGAGATTTACAGCACAAAGATATCTAGTTGATTTGAAGCAGTTCCGAGAAAGTCTAAACATAATCCTCACTTTTCCCTCCTGGCACTTTCCCTGTTGGAGATACCGCAAGACGTTTCTGTACATTGGGCACAGCGCTCTGCAGGGTGTTAGCAGAGAGTTTCCCGGGACAGTGAAACCCTATATCGGAGACACTGAGAAGAAGCCCCAATGTTCACTCCAGGCACTTTCAGTGTGGGTGCCTTCTCCACGTGGTTCCTGGTTTCACTGCAGCTCTGAAGAGAATGTTAGCAAAGAGGTAATCGGGACAGTGCAAACAGTACTCAAAGACAGGGAGAGCAAGCTCTCTCTTGGCACTTTGGATGTGGGACATACAGCGAGATGTTTGCTGCTTTTACATTTGGCTGTTGGGAGATTTACAGCACAAAGATATCTAGTTGATTTGAAGCAGTTCCGAGAAAGTCTAAACATAATCCTCACTATTCCCTCCTGGCACTTTCCCTGTAGGGGATACCGCAAGACGTTTCTGTATATTGGGCACAGCGCTCTGCAGGGTGTTAGCAGAGAGTTTCCCGGGACAGTGAAACCCTATGTCAGAGACACTGAGAAGAAGCCCCAATGTTCCCTCCAGGCACTTTCAGTGTGGGTGCCTTCTCCACGTGGTTCCTGGTTTCACTGCAGCTCTGAAGAGAATGTTAGCAAAGAGGTAATCGGGACAGTGCAAACAGTACTCAAAGACAGGGAGAGCAAGCTCTCTCTTGGCACTTTGGATGTGGGACATACAGCGAGATGTTTGCTGCTTTTACATTTGGCTGTTGGGAGATTTACAGCACAAAGATATCTAGTTGATTTGAAGCAGTTCCGAGAAAGTCTAAACATAATCCTCACTTTTCCCTCCTGGCACTTTCCCTGTAGGGGATACCGCAAGACGTTTCTGTACATTGGGCACAGCGCTCTGCAGGGTGTTAGCAGAGAGTTTCCCGGGACAGTGAAACCCTATATCGGAGACACTGAGAAGAAGCCCCAATGTTCCCTCCAGGCACTTTCAGTGTGGGTGCCTTCTCCACGTGGTTCCTGGTTTCACTGCAGCTCTGAAGAGAATGTTAGCAAAGAGGTAATCGGGACAGTGCAAACAGTACTCAAAGACAGGGAGAGCAAGCTCTACATTACTCTCTCGGCACTTTGGATGTGGGACATACAGCGAGATGTTTGCTGCTTTTACATTTGGCTGTTGGGAGATTTACAGCACAAAGATATCTAGTTGATTTGAAGCAGTTCCGAGAAAGTCTAAGCATAATCCTCACTTTTCCCTCCTGGCACTTTCCCTGTAGGGGATACCGCAAGACGTTTCTGTATATTGGGCACAGCGCTCTGCAGGGTGTTAGCAGAGAGTTTCCCGGGACAGTGAAACCCTATGTCAGAGACACTGAGAAGAAGCCCCAATGTTCCTTCCAAGCACTTTCATTCTGGGTGCCTTCTCCACGTGGTTCCTGGTTTCACTGCAGCTCTGAAGAGAATGTTAGCAAAGAGGTAATCGGGACAGTGCAAACAGTACTCAAAGACAGGGAGAGCAAGCTCTCTCTTGGCACTTTGGATGTGGGACATACAGCGAGATGTTTGCTGCTTTTACATTTGGCTGTTGGGAGATTTACCGCACAAAGATATCTAGTTGATTTGAAGCAGTTCCGAGAAAGTCTAAACATAATCCTCACTTTTCCCTCCTGGCACTTTCCCTGTAGGAGATACCGCAAGACGTTTCTGTATATTGGGCACAGCGCTCTGCAGGGTGTTAGCAGAGAGTTTCCCGGGACAGTGAAACCCTATGTCAGAGACACTGAGAAGAAGCCCCAATGTTCCCTCCAGGCACTTTCAGTGTGGGTGCCTTCTCCACGTGGTTCCTGGTTTCACTGCAGCTCTGAAGAGAATGTTAGCAAAGAGGTAATCGGGACAGTGCAAACAGTACTCAAAGACAGGGAGAGCAAGCTCTCTCTTGGCACTTTGGATGTGGGACATACAGCGAGATGTTTGCTGCTTTTACATTTGGCTGTTGGGAGATTTACAGCACAAAGATATCTAGTTGATTTGAAGCAGTTCCGAGAAAGTCTAAACATAATCCTCACTTTTCCCTCCTGGCACTTTCCCTGTAGGAGATACCGCAAGACGTTTCTGTACATTGGGCACAGCGCTCTGCAGGGTGTTAGCAGAGAGTTTCCCGGGACAGTGAAACCCTATATCGGAGACACTGAGAAGAAGCCCCAATGTTCACTCCAGGCACTTTCAGTGTGGGTGCCTTCTCCACGTGGTTCCTGGTTTCACTGCAGCTCTGAAGAGAATGTTAGCAAAGAGGTAATCGGGACAGTGCAAACAGTACTCAAAGACAGGGAGAGCAAGCTCTCTCTTGGCACTTTGGATGTGGGACATACAGCGAGATGTTTGCTGCTTTTACATTTGGCTGTTGGGAGATTTACAGCACAAAGATATCTAGTTGATTTGAAGCAGTTCCGAGAAAGTCTAAACATAATCCTCACTATTCCCTCCTGGCACTTTCCCTGTAGGGGATACCGCAAGACGTTTCTGTATATTGGGCACAGCGCTCTGCAGGGTGTTAGCAGAGAGTTTCCCGGGACAGTGAAACCCTATGTCAGAGACACTGAGAAGAAGCCCCAATGTTCCCTCCAGGCACTTTCAGTGTGGGTGCCTTCTCCACGTGGTTCCTGGTTTCACTGCAGCTCTGAAGAGAATGTTAGCAAAGAGGTAATCGGGACAGTGCAAACAGTACTCAAAGACAGGGAGAGCAAGCTCTCTCTTGGCACTTTGGATGTGGGACATACAGCGAGATGTTTGCTGCTTTTACATTTGGCTGTTGGGAGATTTACAGCACAAAGATATCTAGTTGATTTGAAGCAGTTCCGAGAAAGTCTAAACATAATCCTCACTTTTCCCTCCTGGCACTTTCCCTGTAGGGGATACCGCAAGACGTTTCTGTACATTGGGCACAGCGCTCTGCAGGGTGTTAGCAGAGAGTTTCCCGGGACAGTGAAACCCTATATCGGAGACACTGAGAAGAAGCCCCAATGTTCCCTCCAGGCACTTTCAGTGTGGGTGCCTTCTCCACGTGGTTCCTGGTTTCACTGCAGCTCTGAAGAGAATGTTAGCAAAGAGGTAATCGGGACAGTGCAAACAGTACTCAAAGACAGGGAGAGCAAGCTCTACATTACTCTCTCGGCACTTTGGATGTGGGACATACAGCGAGATGTTTGCTGCTTTTACATTTGGCTGTTGGGAGATTTACAGCACAAAGATATCTAGTTGATTTGAAGCAGTTCCGAGAAAGTCTAAGCATAATCCTCACTTTTCCCTCCTGGCACTTTCCCTGTAGGGGATACCGCAAGACGTTTCTGTATATTGGGCACAGCGCTCTGCAGGGTGTTAGCAGAGAGTTTCCCGGGACAGTGAAACCCTATGTCAGAGACACTGAGAAGAAGCCCCAATGTTCCTTCCAGGCACTTTCATTCTGGGTGCCTTCTCCACGTGGTTCCTGGTTTCACTGCAGCTCTGAAGAGAATGTTAGCAAAGAGGTAATCGGGACAGTGCAAACAGTACTCAAAGACAGGGAGAGCAAGCTCTCTCTTGGCACTTTGGATGTGGGACATACAGCGAGATGTTTGCTGCTTTTACATTTGGCTGTTGGGAGATTTACCGCACAAAGATATCTAGTTGATTTGAAGCAGTTCCGAGAAAGTCTAAACATAATCCTCACTTTTCCCTCCTGGCACTTTCCCTGTAGGAGATACCGCAAGACGTTTCTGTATATTGGGCACAGCGCTCTGCAGGGTGTTAGCAGAGAGTTTCCCGGGACAGTGAAACCCTATGTCAGAGACACTGAGAAGAAGCCCCAATGTTCCCTCCAGGCACTTTCAGTGTGGGTGCCTTCTCCACGTGGTTCCTGGTTTCACTGCAGCTCTGAAGAGAATGTTAGCAAAGAGGTAATCGGGACAGTGCAAACAGTACTCAAAGACAGGGAGAGCAAGCTCTACATTACTCTCTTGGCACTTTGGATGTGGGACATACAGCGAGATGTTTGCTGCTTTTACATTTGGCTGTTGGGAGATTTACAGCACAAAGATATCTAGTTGATTTGAAGCAGTTCCGAGAAAGTCTAAACATAATCCTCACTTTTCCCTCCTGGCACTTTCCCTGTAGGGGATAGCGCAAGACGTTTCTGTACATTGGGCACAGCGCTCTGCAGGGTGTTAGCAGAGAGTTTCCCGGGACAGTGAAACCCTATATCGGAGACACTGAGAAGAAGCCCCAATGTTCCCTCCAGGCACTTTCAGTGTGGGTGCCTTCTCCACGTGGTTCCTGGTTTCACTGCAGCTCTGAAGAGAATGTTAGCAAAGAGGTAATCGGGACAGTGCAAACAGTACTCAAAGACAGGGAGAGCAAGCTCTCTCTTGGCACTTTGGATGTGGGACATACAGCGAGATGTTTGCTGCTTTTACATTTGGCTGTTGGGAGATTTACAGCACAAAGATATCTAGTTGATTTGAAGCAGTTCCGAGAAAGTCTAAACATAATCCTCACTATTCCCTCCTGGCACTTTCCCTGTAGGGGATACCGCAAGACGTTTCTGTACATTGGGCACAGCGCTCTGCAGGGTGTTAGCAGAGAGTTTCCCGGGACAGTGAAACCCTATATCGGAGACACTGAGAAGAAGCCCCAATGTTCCCTCCAGGCACTTTCAGTGTGGGTGCCTTCTCCACGTGGTTCCTGGTTTCACTGCAGCTCTGAAGAGAATGTTAGCAAAGAGGTAATCGGGACAGTGCAAACAGTACTCAAAGACAGGGAGAGCAAGCTCTCTCTTGGCACTTTGGATGTGGGACATACAGCGAGATGTTTGCTGCTTTTACATTTGGCTGTTGGGAGATTTACAGCACAAAGATATCTAGTTGATTTGAAGCAGTTCCGAGAAAGTCTAAACATAATCCTCACTATTCCCTCCTGGCACTTTCCCTGTAGGGGATACCGCAAGACGTTTCTGTATATTGGGCACAGCGCTCTGCAGGGTGTTAGCAGAGAGTTTCCCGGGACAGTGAAACCCTATGTCAGAGACACTGAGAAGAAGCCCCAATGTTCCCTCCAGGCACTTTCAGTGTGGGTGCCTTCTCCACGTGGTTCCTGGTTTCACTGCAGCTCTGAAGAGAATGTTAGCAAAGAGGTAATCGGGACAGTGCAAACAGTACTCAAAGACAGGGAGAGCAAGCTCTCTCTTGGCACTTTGGATGTGGGACATACAGCGAGATGTTTGCTGCTTTTACATTTGGCTGTTGGGAGATTTACAGCACAAAGATATCTAGTTGATTTGAAGCAGTTCCGAGAAAGTCTAAACATAATCCTCACTTTTCCCTCCTGGCACTTTCCCTGTAGGAGATACCGCAAGACGTTTCTGTATATTGGGCACAGCGCTCTGCAGGGTGTTAGCAGAGAGTTTCCCGGGACAGTGAAACCCTATGTCAGAGACACTGAGAAGAAGCCCCAATGTTCACTCCAGGCACTTTCAGTGTGGGTGCCTTCTCCACGTGGTTCCTGGTTTCACTGCAGCTCTGAAGAGAATGTTAGCAAAGAGGTAATCGGGACAGTGCAAACAGTACTCAAAGACAGGGAGAGCAAGCTCTACATTACTCTCTTGGCACTTTGGATGTGGGACATACAGCGAGATGTTTGCTGCTTTTACATTTGGCTGTTGGGAGATTTACAGCACAAAGATATCTAGTTGATTTGAAGCAGTTCCGAGAAAGTCTAAACATAATCCTCACTTTTCCCTCCTGGCACTTTCCCTGTAGGAGATACCGCAAGACGTTTCTGTACATTGGGCACAGCGCTCTGCAGGGTGTTAGCAGAGAGTTTCCCGGGACAGTGAAACCCTATATCGGAGACACTGAGAAGAAGCCCCAATGTTCACTCCAGGCACTTTCAGGCAGCACTCCAGGCAGCCATTTTTGTGCCTGGCGTGACGCCATGTGGAAAACGGTGCTTTTGAGGTTGAAGGCAGCAGGAAAGCCTGCAGCCCCCAGGTGTGTGGGGCTACGCAAGCGATTCCCAAAGAGCTTTAGAACAAGGCATAGTTTTCCCTGCTGGCTCTTGGGGCGTGGGACCAGTCTCCAGACATATGGCCATTTTTGGGCGTGGCGCGGCGCCAAGTGGGAAAGCGTGCTTTTGAGGCTGAAGAGAGCAGGAAAGCCTGCAGCCCCCAGGTGTGTGGGGCTACGCAAGCGGTTCCCAAAGAGCTTTAGAACAAGGCATAGTTTTCCCTGCTGGCTCTTTGGGCGTGGGACCAACCTCCAGACATATGGCCATTTTTGTGCCTGGCGCGGCGCCAAGTGGGAAAGGGTTCTTTTGAGGGTGAAGGCAGCAGGAAAGCCTGCAGCCCCCAGGTGTGTGGGGCTACGCAAGTGGTTCCCAAAGAGCTTTAGAACAAGGCATAGTTTTCCCTGCTGGCTCTTTGGGAGTGGGACCAGTCTCCAGACATATGGCCATTTTTGTGCCTGGCGCGGCGCCAAGTGGGAAAGGGTTCTTTTGAGGCTGAAGGCAGCAGGAAAGCCTGCAGCCCCCAGGTGTGTGGGGCTACGCAAGCGGTTCCCAAAGAGCTTTAGAACAAGGCATAGTTTTCCCTGCTGGCTCTTTGGGCGTGGGACCAACCTCCAGACATATGGCCATTTTTGTGCCTGGCGTGACGCCATGTGGGAAAGGTGGGTTTGAGGCTGAAGACAGCAGGAAAGCCTGCAGCCCCCATGTGTGTGGGGCCACGCAAGCGGTTCCCAAAGAGCTTTAGAACAAGGCATAGTTTTCCCTGCTGGCTCTTTGGGCGTGGGACCAACCTCCAGACATATGGCCATTTTTGGGCCTGTCACGATGCCAAGTGGGAAAGGGTGGTTTTGAGTCTGAAGGCAGCAGGAAAGCCTGCAGCCCCCAGGTGTGTGGGGCTACGCAAGCCGTTCCCAAAGAGCTTTAGAACAAGGCATAGTTTTCCCTGCTGGCTCTTTGGGCGTGGGACCAACTTCCAGACATATGGCCATTTTTGTGCCTGGCGGAGCGCCAAGTGGGAAAGGGTGGTTTTGAGGCTGAAGGCAGCAGGAAAGCCTGCAGCCCACAGGTCTGTGGGGCTACGCAATCCGTTCCCAAAGAGCTTTAGAACAAGGCATAGTTTTCCCTGCTGGCTCTTTGGGCGTGGGACCAACCTCCATACATATGGCCATTTTTGTGCCTGGCGCGGGGCCAAGTGGGAAAGGGTGGTTTTGAGGCTGAAGAGAGCAGGAAAGCCTGCAGCCCCCAGGTGTGTGTGGCTACGCAAGCGGTTCCCAAAGAGCTTTAGAACAAGGCATAGTTTTCCCTGCTGGCTCTTTGGGAAAGTGACCAGTCTCCAGACATATGGCCATTTTTGGGCCTGGCGCAGCGCCAAGTGGGAAAGGGTGGTTTTGAGGCTGAAACCGCGAGAAAAGCCTGCAGCCCCCAGTTTGTGTGGGGCTACGCAAGCGGTTCCCAAAGAGCTTTAGAACAAGGCATAGTTTTCCCTGCTGGCTCTTTGGGCGTGGGAGCGGTCTCCAGACATATGGCCATTTTTGTGCCTGGCGTGGGGCCAAGTGGGAAAGGGTGGTTTTGAGGCTGAAGGCAGCAGGAAAGCCTGCAGCCCCCAGGTGTGTGGGGCTACGCAAGCGGTTCCCAAAGAGCTTTAGAACAAGGCATAGTTTTCCCTGCTGGCTCTTTGGGCGTGGGACCAGTCTCCAGACATATGGCCATTTTTGTGCCTGGCGTGGCGCCATGTTGAAAAGGGTGGTTTTGAGGCTGAAAGCGAGAGAAAAGCCTGCAGCCCCCAGGTGTGTGGGGCTACGCAAGCGGTTCCCAAAGAGCTTTAGAACAAGGCATAGTTTTCCCTGCTGGCTCTTTGGGCGTGGGACCAACCTCCAGACATATGGCCATTTTTGTGCCTGGCGTGACGCCATGTGGAAAAGGGTGGTTTTGAGTCTGAAGGCAGCAGGAAAGCCTGCAGCCCCCAGGTGTGTTGGGCCACGCAAGCGGTTCCCAAAGAGCTTTAGAACAAGGCATAGTTTTCCCTGCTGGCTCTTTGGGCTTGGGACCAGTCTCCAGAAATATGGCCATTTTTGTGCCTGGCGCGATGCCAAGTGGGAAAGGGTGGTTTTGAGGCTGAAAGCGCGAGAAAAGCCTGCAGCCCCCAGTTTGTGTGGGGCTACGCAACAGGTTCCCAAAGAGCTTTAGAACAAGGCATAGTTTTCCCTGCTGGCTCTTTGGGCGTGGGATCAAACTCCAGATATATGGCCATTTTTGGGCCTGGCGCGATGCCAAGTGGGAAAGGGTGGTTTTGAGTCTGAAGGCAGCAGGAAAGCCTGCAGCCCACAGGTCTGTGGGGCTACGCAAGCGGTTCCCAAAGAGCTTTAGAACAAGGCATAGTTTTCCCTGCTGGCGCTTTGGGCGTGGGACCAGTCTCCAGACATATGGCCATTTTTGTGCCTGGCTGACGCCATGTGGAAAAGGGTTGTTTTGAGGCTGAAGGCAGCAGGAAAGCCTGCAGCCCCCAGGTGTGTGGGGCTACGCAAGCGGTGCCCCAAGAGCTTTAGAACAAGGCATAGTTTTCCCTGCTGGCTCTTTGGGCGTGGGACCAACCTCCAGACATATGGCCATTTTTGTGCCTGGCGTGACGCCATGTGGAAAAGGGTGGTTTTGAGGCTGAAGGCAGCAGGAAAGCCTGCAGCCCCCAGGTGTGTGGGGCTACGCAAGCGGTTCCCAAAGAGCTTTAGAACAAGGCATAGTTTTCCCTGCTGACGCTTTGGGCGTGGGACCAACCTCCAGACATATGGCCATTTTTGTGCCTGACGTGACGCCAAGTGGGAAAGGGTGGTTTTGAGGCTGAAGGCAGCAGGAAAGCCTGCAGCCCACAGGTCTGTGGGGCCACGCAAGCGGTTCCCAAAGAGCTTTAGAACAAGGCATAGTTTTCCCTGCTGGCTCTTTGGGAAAGGGACCAGTCTCCAGACATATGGCCATTTTTGTGCCTGGCGCGGCGCCAAGTGGGAAAGGGTCGTTTTGAGTCTGAAGGCAGCAGGAAAGCCTGCAGCCCCCAGGTGTGTGTGGCTACGCAAGCGGTTCCCAAAGAGCTTTAGAACAAGGCATAGTTTTCCCTGCTGGCTCTTTTGGCGTGGGACCAACCTCCAGACATATGGCCATTTTTGTGCCTGGCGTGACGCCATGTGGAAAAGGGTGGTTTTGAGGCTGAAGGCAGCAGGAAAGCCTGCAGCCCCCAGGTGTGTGTGGCTACGCAAGCGGTTCCCAAAGAGCTTTAGAACAAGGCATAGTTTTGCCTGCTGGCTCTTTGGGCGTGGGACCAGTCTCCAGACATATGGCCATTTTTGGGCCTGGCACGGCGCCAATTGCGAAAGGTTTCTTTTGAGGCTGAAGAGAGCAGGAAAGACTGCAGCCCCCAGTTTGTGTGGGGCTACGCAAGCGGTTCCCAAAGAGCTTTAGAACAAGGCATAGTTTTCCCTGCTGGCTCTTTGGTCTTGGGACCAGTCTACAGAAATATGGCCATTTTTGTGCCTGGCGCGATGCCAAGTGGGAAAGGGTGGTTTTGAGGCTGAAAGCGCGAGAAAAGCCTGCAGCCCCCAGTTTGTGTGGGGCTACGCAACAGGTTCCCAAAGAGCTTTAGAACAAGGCATAGTTTTCCCTGCTGGCTCTTTGGGCGTGGGATCAAACTCCAGATATATGGCCATTTTTGGGCCTGGCGCGATGCCAAGTGGGAAAGGGTGGTTTTGAGTCTGAAGGCAGCAGGAAAGCCTGCAGCCCCCAGGTGTGTGGGGCTACACAAGCGGTTCCCAAAGAGCTTTAGAACAAGGCATAGTTTTCCGTGCTGGCGCTTTGGGCGTGGGACCAGTCTCCAGACATATGGCCATTTTTGTGCCTGGCTGACGCCATGTGGAAAAGGGTTGTTTTGAGGCTGAAGGCAGCAGGAAAGCCTGCAGCCCCCAGGTGTGTGGGGCTACGCAAGCAGTGCCCCAAGAGCTTTAGAACAAGGCATAGTTTTCCCTGCTGGCTCTTTGAGCGTGGGACCAACCTCCAGACATATGGCCATTTTTGTGCCTGGCGTGACGCCATGTGGAAAAGGGTGGTTTTGAGTCTGAAGGCAGCAGGAAAGCCTGCAGCCCGCAGGTCTGTGGGGCCACGCAAGCGGTTCCCAAAGAGCTTTAGAACAAGGCATAGTTTTCCCTGCTGGCTCTTTGGGAAAGGGACCAGTCTCCAGACATATGGCCATTTTTGGGCCTGGCGCGGCGCCAAGTGGGAAAGGGTCGTTTTGAGTCTGAAGGCAGCAGGAAAGCCTGCAGCCCCCAGGTGTGTGTGGCTACGCAAGCGGTTCCCAAAGAGCTTTAGAACAAGGCATAGTTTTCCCTGCTGGCTCTTTGGGCGTGGGACCAACCTCCAGACATATGGCCATTTTTGTGCCTGGCGTGACGCCATGTGGAAAAGGGTGGTTTTGAGGCTGAAGGCAGCAGGAAAGCCTGCAGCCCCCAGGTGTGTGGGGCCACGCAAGCGGTTCCCAAAGAGCTTTAGAACAAGGCATAGTTTTCCCTGCTGGCTCTTTGGGCGTGGGACCAACCTCCAGACATATGGCCATTTTTGTGCCTGGCGTGAAGCCAAGTGGGAAAGGGTGGTTTTGAGGCTGAAGGCAGCAGGAAAGCCTGCAGCCCCCAGGTGTGTGGGGCCACGCAAGCGGTTCCCAAAGAGCTTTAGAACAAGGCATAGTTTTCCCTGCTGGCTCTTTGGGCGTGGGACCAATCTCCAGACATATGGCCATTTTTGGGCCTGGCGCGGCGCCAATTGCGAAAGGTTTCTTTTGAGGCTGAAGAGAGCAGGAAAGACTGCAGCCCCCAGTTTGTGTGGGGCTACGCAAGCGGTTCCCAAAGAGCTTTAGAACAAGGCATAGTTTTCCCTGCTGGCTCTTTGGGCGTGGGACCAACCTCCAGACATATGGCCATTTTTGTGTCTGGCGTGACGCCATGTCGAAAAGGGTGGTTTTGAGTCTGAAGGCAGCAGGAAAGCCTGCAGCCCCCAGGTGTGTGGGGCTACGCAAGCGGTTCCCAAAGAGCTTTAGAACAAGGCATAGTTTTCCCTGCTGGCTCTTTGGGCGTGGGACCAGTCTCCAGACATATGGCCATTTTTGTGTCTGGCGTGACGCCATGTGGAAAAGGGTGCTTCTGAGGTTGAAGGCAGAAGGAAAGCCGGCAGCCCGCAGGTCTGTGGGGCCACGCAAGCGGTTCCCAAAGAGCTTTAGAACAAGGCATAGTTTTCCCTGCTGGCTCTTTGGGCGTGGGACCAACCTCCAGACATATGGCCATTTTTGGGCCTGACGTGACGCCAAGTGGGAAAGGGTGGTTTTGAGGCTGAAGGCAGCAGGAAAGCCTGCAGCCCGCAGGTCTGTGGGGCCACGCAAGCGGTTCCCAAAGAGCTTTAGAACAAGGCATAGTTTTCCCTGCTGGCTCTTTGGGAAAGGGACCAGTCTCCAGACATATGGCCATTTTTGTGCCTGGCGCGATGCCAAGTGGGAAAGGGTCGTTTTGAGTCTGAAGGCAGCAGGAAAGCCTGCAGCCCCCAGGTGTGTGTGGCTACGCAAGCGGTTCCCAAAGAGCTTTAGAACAAGGCATAGTTTTCCCTGCTGGCTCTTTGGGCGTGGGACCAACCTCCAGACATATGGCCATTTTTGTGCCTGGCGTGACGCCATGTGGAAAAGGGTGGTTTTGAGGCTGAAGGCAGCAGGAAAGCCTGCAGCCCCCAGGATTGTGGGGCTACGCAAGCGGTTCCCAAAGAGCTTTAGAACAAGGCATAGTTTTCCCTGCTGGCTCTTTGGGCGTGGGACCAGTCTCCAGACATATGGCCATTTTTGTGCCTGGCGTGACGCCATGTGGAAAAGGGTTGTTTTGAGGCTGAAGGCAGTAGGAAAGCCTGCAGCCCCCAGGTCTGTGGGGCTACGCAAGCGGTTCCCAAAGAGCTTTAGAACAAGGCATAGTTTTCCCTGCTGGCTCTTTGGGCGTGGGACCAACCTCCAGACATATGGCCATTTTTGTGCCTGGCGTGACGTCATGTGGGAAAGGGTGGTTTTGAGTCTGAAGGCAGCAGGAAAGCCTGCAGCCCCCAGGTCTGTGGGGCCACGCAAGCGGTTCCCAAAGAGCTTTAGAACAAGGCATAGTTTTCCCTGCTGGCTCTTTGGGCGTGGGACCAGTCTCCAGACATATGGCCATTTTTGGGCCTGGCGCGGCGCCAATTGCGAAAGGTTTCTTTTGAGGCTGAAGAGAGCAGGAAAGACTGCAGCCCCCAGTTTGTGTGGGGCTACGCAAGCGGTTCCCAAAGAGCTTTAGAACAAGGCATAGTTTTCCCTGCTGGCTCTTTGGGCGTGGGACCAACCTCCAGACATATGGCCATTTTTGTGTCTGGCGTGACGCCATGTTGAAAAGGGTGGTTTTGAGTCTGAAGGCAGCAGGAAAGCCTGCAGCCCGCAGGTCTGTTGGGCCACGCAAGCGGTTCCCAAAGAGCTTTAGAACAAGGCATAGTTTTCCCTGCTGGCTCTTTGGGCTTGGGACCAGTCTCCAGAAATATGGCCATTTTTGTGCCTGGCGCGATGCCAAGTGGGAAAGGGTGGTTTTGAGGCTGAAAGCGCGAGAAAAGCCTGCAGCCCCCAGTTTGTGTGGGGCTACGCAAGCGGTTCCCAAAGAGCTTTAGAACAAGGCATAGTTTTCCCTGCTGGCTCTTTGGGCGTGGGACCAACCTCCAGACATATGGCCATTTTTGGGCCTGGCGTGACGCCATGTGGAAAAGGGTGGTTTTCAGGCTGAAGGCAGCAGGAAAGCCTGCAGCCCCCAGGTGTGTGGGGCTACGCAAGCGGTTCCCAAAGAGCTTTAGAACAAGGCATAGTTTTCCCTGCTGGCTCTTTGGGCGTGGGACCAACCTCCAGACATATGGCCATTTTTGGGCCTGGCGTGACGCCATGTGGGAAAGGGTGGTTTTGAGGCTGAAGGCAGCAGGAAAGCCTGCAGCCCGCAGGTCTGTGGGGCCACGCAAGCGGTTCCCAAAGAGCTTTAGAACAAGGCATAGTTTTCCCTGCTGGCTCTTTGGGAAAGGGACCAGTCTCCAGACATATGGCCATTTTTGGGCCCGGCGCGGCGTCAATTGCGAAAGGTTTCTTTTGAGGCTGAAGAGAGCAGGAAAGACTGCAGCCCCCAGTTTGTGTGGGGCTACGCAAGCGGTTCCCAAAGAGCTTTAGAACAAGGCATAGTTTTCCCTGCTGGCTCTTTGGGCGTGGGACCAGTCTCCAGACATATGGCCATTTTTGTGTCTGGCGTGACGCCATGTGGAAAAGGGTGCTTCTGAGGTTGAAGGCTGCAGGAAAGCCGGCAGCCCGCAGGTCTGTGGGGCCACGCAAGCGGTTCCCAAAGAGCTTTAGAACAAGGCATAGTTTTCCCTGCTGGCTCTTTGGGCGTGGGACCAGTCTCCAGATATATGGCCATTTTTGTGCCTGGCGCGGGGCCAAGTGGGAAAGGGTGGTTTTGAGGCTGAAGGCAGCAGGAAAGCCTGCAGCCCCCAGGTGTGTGGGGCTACGCAAGCGGTTCCCAAAGAGCTTTAGAACAAGGCATAATTTTCCCTGCTGGCTCTTTGGGCGTGGGACCAGTCTCCAGACATATGGCCATTTTTGGGCCTGGCGCGGCGCCAAGTGGGAAAGGGTGCTTTTGAGGCTGAAGGCAACAGGAAAGCCTGCAGCCCCCAGGTCTGTGGGGCTACGCAAGCGGTTCCCAAAGAGGTTTAGAACAAGACATAGTTTTCCCTGCTGGCTCTTTGGGCGTGGGACCAACCTCCAGACATATGGCCATTTTTGTGCCTGGCATGACGCCATGTGGAAAAGGGTGCTTCTGAGGTTGAAGGCAGCAGGAAAGCCTGCAGCCCCCAGGTCTGTGGGGCCACGCAAGCGGTTCCCAAAGAGCTTTAGAACAAGGCATAGTTTTCCCTGCTGGCTCTTTGGGCGTGGGACCAGTCTCCAGACATATGGCCATTTTTGGGCCTGGCGCGGAGCCAAGTGGGAAAGGGTTCTTTTGAGGCTGAAGAGAGCAGGAAAGCCTGCAGCCCCCAGGTGTGTGGGGCTACGCAAGAGGTTCCCAAAGAGCTTTAGAACAAGGCATAGTTTTCCCTGCTGGCTCTTTGGGCGTGGGACCAAACTCCAGACATATGGCCATTTTTGGGCCTGGCGCGATGCCAAGTGGAAAAGGGTGGTTTTGAGGCTGAAAGCGCGAGAAAAGCCTGCAGCCCCCAGTTTCTGTGGGGCTACGCAAGCGGTTCCCAAAGAGCTTTAAAACAAGGCATAGTTTTCCCTGCTGGCTCTTTGGGCGTGGGACCAGTCTCCAGACATATGGCCATTTTTGTGCCTGGCTGACGCCATGTGGAAAAGGGTTGTTTTGAGGCTGAAGGCAGCAGGAAAGCCTGCAGCCCCCAGGTCTGTGGGGCTACGCAAGCGGTTCCCAAAGAGCTTTAGAACAAGGCATAGTTTTCCCTGCTGGCTCTTTGGGCGTGGGACCAACCTCCAGACATATGGCCATTTTTGTGCCTGGCGTGACGCCATGTGGAAAAGGGTGGTTTTGAGGCTGAAGGCAGCAGGAAAGCGTGCAGCCTACAGGTGTGAGGGGCTACGCAAGCGGTTCCCAAAGAGCTTTAGAACAAGGCATAGTTTTCCCTGCTGGCTCTTTGGGCGTGGGACGAGCCTCCAGACATATGGCCATTTTTGGGCCTGGCGCGGGGCCAAGTGGGAAAGGGTGGTTTTGAGGCTGAAGGCAGCAGGAAAGCCTGCAGCCCCCAGGTGTGTGGGGCTACGCAAGCCGTTCCCAAAGAGCTTTAAAACAAGGCATAGTTTTCCCTGCTGGCTCTTTGGGCGTGGGACCAGTCTCCAGACATATGGCCATTTTTGGGCCAGGCGCGGTACCAAGTGGGAAAGGGTGGTTTTGAGGCTGAAGGCAGCAGGAAAGCCTGCAGCCCCCAGGTGTGTGGGGCTACGCAAGCGGTTCCCAAAGAGCTTTAGAACAAGGCATAGTTTTCCCTGCTGGCTCTTTGGGCGTGGGACCAACCTCCAGACATATGGCCATTTTTGTGTCTGGCGTGACGCCATGTGGAAAAGGGTGCATCTGAGTTTGAAGGCAGAAGGAAAGCCTGCAGCCCCCAGTTTGTGTGGGGCTACGCAAGCGGTTCCCAAAGAGCTTTAGAACAAGGCATAGTTTTCCCTGCTGGCTCTTTGGGAAAGAGACCAGTCTCCAGAAATATGGCCATTTTTGTGCCTGGCGCTGCACCAAGTGGGAAAGGGTGGTTTTGAGGCTGAAGGCAGCAGGAAAGCCTGCAGCCCCCAGGTGTGTGGGGCTACGCAAGCGGTTCCCAAAGAGCTTTAGAACAAGGCATAGTTTTCCCTGCTGGCTCTTTGGGCGTGGGACCAGTCTCCAGACATATGGCCATTTTTGGGCCTGGCGCGGCGCCAATTGCGAAAGGTTTCTTTTGAGGCTGAAGGCAGCAGGAAAGCCTGCAGCCCCCAGGTGTGTGTGGCTACGCAAGCGGTTCCCAAAGAGCTTTAGAACAAGGCATAGTTTTCCCTGCTGGCTCTTTGGGCGTGGGACCAGTCTCCAGACATATGGCCATTTTTGGGCCTGGCGCGGCGCCAAGTGGGAAAGGGTGCTTTTGAGGCTGAAGGCATCAGGAAAGCCTGCAGCCCCCAGGTCTGTGGGGCTACGCAAGCGGTTCCCAAAGAGGTTTAGAACAAGGCATAGTTTTCCCTGCTGGCTCTTTGGGCGTGGGACCAACCTCCAGACATATGGCCATTTTTGTGCCTGGCGTGACGCCATGTGGAAAAGGGTGCTTCTGAGGTTGAAGGCAGCAGGAAAGCCTGCAGCCCCCAGGTCTGTGGGGCCACGCAAGCGGTTCCCAAAGAGCTTTAGAACAAGGCATAGTTTTCCCTGCTGGCTCTTTGGGCGTGGGACCAGTCTCCAGACATATGGCCATTTTTGTGCCTGGCGCGGAGCCAAGTGGGAAAGGGTTCTTTTGAGGCTGAAGAGAGCAGGAAAGCCTGCAGCCCCCAGGTGTGTGGGGCTACGCAAGAGGTTCCCAAAGAGCTTTAGAACAAGGCGTAGTTTTCCCTGCTGGCTCTTTGGGCGTGGGACCAAACTCCAGACATATGGCCATTTTTGGGCCTGGCGCGATGCCAAGTGGGAAAGGGTGGTTTTGAGGCTGAAAGCGCGAGAAAAGCCTGCAGCCCCCAGTTTCTGTGGGGCTACGCAAGCGGTTCCCAAAGAGCTTTAAAACAAGGCATAGTTTTCCCTGCTGGCTCTTTGGGCGTGGGACCAGTCTCCAGACATATGGCCATTTTTGTGCCTGGCTGACGCCATGTGGAAAAGGGTTGTTTTGAGGCTGAAGGCAGCAGGAAAGCCTGCAGCCCCCAGGTGTGTGGGGCTACGCAAGCGGTTCCCAAAGAGCTTTAGAACAAGGCATAGTTTTCCCTGCTGGCTCTTTGGGCGTGGGACCAACCTCCAGACATATGGCCATTTTTGTGCCTGGCGTGACGCCATGTGGAAAAGGGTGGTTTTGAGGCTGAAGGCAGCAGGAAAGCGTGCAGCCTACAGGTGTGAGGGGCTACGCAAGCGGTTCCCAAAGAGCTTTAGAACAAGGCATAGTTTTCCCTGCTGGCTCTTTGGGCGTGGGACGAGCCTCCAGACATATGGCCATTTTTGGGCCTGGCGCGGGGCCAAGTGGGAAAGGGTGGTTTTGAGGCTGAAGGCAGCAGGAAAGCCTGCAGCCCCCAGGTGTGTGGGGCTACGCAAGCCGTTCCCAAAGAGCTTTAAAACAAGGCATAGTTTTCCCTGCTGGCTCTTTGGGCGTGGGACCAGTCTCCAGACATATGGCCATTTTTGGGCCTGGCGCGGCGCCAAGTGGGAAAGGGTGGTTTTGAGGCTGAAGGCAGCAGGAAAGCCTGCAGCCCCCAGGTGTGTGGGGCTACGCAAGCGGTTCCCAAAGAGCTTTAGAACAAGGCATAGTTTTCCCTGCTGGCTCTTTGGGCGTGGGACCAACCTCCAGACATATGGCCATTTTTGTGTCTGGCGTGACGCCATGTGGAAAAGGGTGCATCTGAGTTTGAAGGCAGAAGGAAAGCCTGCAGCCCCCAGTTTGTGTGGGGCTACGCAAGCGGTTCCCAAAGAGCTTTAGAACAAGGCATAGTTTTCCCTGCTGGCTCTTTGGGAAAGAGACCAGTCTCCAGAAATATGGCCATTTTTGTGCCTGGCGCTGCACCAAGTGGGAAAGGGTGGTTTTGAGGCTGAAGGCAGCAGGAAAGCCTGCAGCCCCCAGGTGTGTGGGGCTACGCAAGCGGTTCCCAAAGAGCTTTAGAACAAGGCATAGTTTTCCCTGCTGGCTCTTTGGGCGTGGGACCAGTCTCCAGACATATGGCCATTTTTGGGCCTGGCGCGGCGCCAATTGCGAAAGGTTTCTTTTGAGGCTGAAGGCAGCAGGAAAGCCTGCAGCCCCCAGGTGTGTGTGGCTACGCAAGCGGTTCCCAAAGAGCTTTAGAACAAGGCATAGTTTTCCCTGCTGGCTCTTTGGGCGTGGGACCAGTCTCCAGATATATGGCCATTTTTCGGCCTGGCGCGGCGCCAAGTGGGAAAGGGTTCTTTGAGGCTGAAGAGAGCAGGAAAGCCTGCAGCCCCCAGCTGTGTGGGGCTACGCAAGCCATTCCCAAGGAGCTTTAGAACAAGGCATAGTTTTCCCTGCTGGCTCTTTGGGCGTGGGACCAATCTTCAGATATATGGCCATTTTTGGGCCTGGCGCGATGCCAAGTGGGAAAGGGTGGTTTTGAGTCTGAAGGCAGCTGGAAAGCCTGCAGCCCCCAGGTGTGTTGGGCTACGCAAGCGGTTCCCAAAGAGCTTTAGAACAAGGCATAGTTTTCCCTGCTGGCTCTTTGGGCGTGGGACCAGTCTCCTGACATATGGCCATTTTTGGGCCTGACGCGGGGCCAAGTGGGAAAGGGTGGTTTTGAGGCTGAAGGCAGCAGGAAAGCCTGCAGCCCCCAGGTGTGTGGGGCTACGCAAGCGGTTCCCAAAGAGCTTTAGAACAAGGCATAGTTTTCCCTGCTGGCTCTTTGGGCGTGGGACCAAACTCCAGACATATGGCCATTTTTGTGCCTGGCGTGGCGCCATTTGGAAAAGGGTGGTTTTGAGGCTGAAGGCAGCAGGAAAGCCTGCAGCCCCCAGGTGTGTGGGACTACGCAAGCGGTTCCCAAAGAGCTTTAGAACAAGGCATAGTTTTCCCTGCTGGCTCTTTGGGCGTGGGACCAGTCTCCAGACATATGGCCATTTTTGGGACTGGCTTGGCGCCAAGTGGGAAAGGGTGGTTTTGAGTCTGAAGGCAGCAGTAAAGCCTGCAGCCCCCAGGTGTGTGGGGCTACGCAAGCGGTTCCCAAAGAGCTTTAGAACAAGGAATAGTTTTCCCTGCTGGCTCTTTGGGCGTGGGACCAGTCTGCAGATATATGGCCATTTTTGTGCCTGGCGCGGCACCAAGTGGGAAAGGGTGGTTTTGAGGCTGAAGGCAGCAGGAAAGCCTGCAGCCCCCAGGTGTGTGGGGCTACGCAAGCCGTTCCCAAAGAGCTTTAGAACAAGGCATAGTTTTCCCTGCTGGCTCTTTGGGCGGTCGACCAATCTTCAGATATATGGCCATTTATGTGCCTGGCGCGGGGCCAAGTGGGAAAGGGTGGTTTTGAGGCTGAAGGCAGCAGGAAAGCCTGCAGCCCCCAGGTGTGTGGGGCTACGCAAGCGGTTCCCAAAGAGCTTTAGAACAAGGCATAGTTTTCCCTGCTGGCTCTTTGGGCATGGGACCAGTCTCCAGATATATGGCCATTTTTGGTCCTGGCGCAGCGCCAAGTGGGAAAGGGTTGTTTTGAGGCTGAAGGCAGCAGGAAAGCCTGCAGCCCCCAGGTGTATGGGGCTACGCAAGCGTTTCCCAAAGAGCTTTAGAACAAGGCATAGTTTTCCCTGCTGGCTCTTTGGGCGTGGGACCAGTCTCCAGCCATATGGCCATTTTTGGGCCTGGCGCGGCGCCAAGTGGGAAAGGGTGGTTTTGAGTCTGAAGGCAGCAGGAAAGCCTGCAGCCCCCAGGTGTGTGGGGCTACGCAAGCGGTTCCCAAAGAGCTTTAGAACAAGGCATAGTTTTCCCTGCTGGCTCTTTGGGCGTGGGACCAGTCTCCAGACATATGGCCATTTATGTGCCTGGCGCGATGCCAAGTAGGAAAGGGTGCTTTTGAGGCTGAAGGCAGCAGGAAAGCCTGCAGCCCCCAGGTCTGTGGGGCTACGCAAGCGGTTCCCAAAGAGCTTTAGAACAAGGCATAGTTTTCCGTGCTGGCTCTTTGGGCGTGGGACCAGTCTCCAGACATATGGCCATTTTTGGGCCTGGCGCGGCGCCAAGTGGGAAAGGGTGGTTTTGAGGCTGAAGGCAGCAGGAAAGCCTGCAGCCCCCAGGTGTGTGGGGCTACGCAAGCGGTTCCCAAAGAGCTTTAGAACAAGGCATAGTTTTCCCTGCTGGCTCTTTGGGCATGGGACCAGTCTCCAGATATATGGCCATTTTTGTGCCTGGCGTGACGCCAAGTGGGAAAGGGTGGTTTTGAGGCTGAAGGCAGCAGGAAAGCCTGCAGCCCCCAGGTGTGTGGGGCTACGCAAGCGGTTCCCAAAGAGCTTTAGAACAAGGCATAGTTTTCCCTGCTGGTTCTTTGGCGTGGGACCAACCTCCAGACATATGGCCATTTTTGTGCCTGGCGCGGGGCCAAGTGGGAAAGGGTGGTTTTGAGGCTGAAGGCAGCAGGAAAGCCTGCAGCCCCCAGGTGTGTGGGGCTACGCAAGCGGTTCCCAAAGAGCTTTAGAACAAGGCATAGTTTTCCCTGCTGGCTCTTTGGGCGTGGGATCAGTCTCCAGATATATGGCCATTTTTCGGCCTGGCGCAGCGCCAAGTGGGAAAGGGTTGTTTTGAGGCTGAAGGCAGCAGGAAAGCCTGCAGCCCCCAGGTGTATGGGGCTACGCAAGCGTTTCCCAAAGAGCTTTAGAACAAGGCATAGTTTTCCCTGCTGGCTCTTTGGGCGTGGGACCAGTCTCCAGCCATATGGCCATTTTTGGGCCTGGCACGGCGCCAAGTGGGAAAGGGTGGTTTTGAGTCTGAAGGCAGCAGGAAAGCCTGCAGCCCCCAGGTGTGTGGGGCTACGCAAGCGGTTCCCAAAGAGCTTTAGAACAAGGCATAGTTTTCCCTGCTGGCTCTTTGGGCGTGGGACCAGTCTCCAGACATATGGCCATTTATGTGCCTGGCGCGATGCCAAGTAGGAAAGGGTGCTTTTGAGGCTGAAGGCAGCAGGAAAGCCTGCAGCCCCCAGTTTGTGTGGGGCTACGCAAGCGGTTCCCAAAGAGCTTTAGAACAAGGCATAGTTTTCCGTGCTGGCTCTTTGGGCGTGGGACCAGTCTCCAGACATATGGCCATTTTTGGGCCTGGCGCGGCGCCAAGTGGGAAAGGGTGGTTTTGAGGCTGAAGGCAGCAGGAAAGCCTGCAGCCCCCAGGTGTGTGGGGCTACGCAAGCGGTTCCCAAAGAGCTTTAGAACAAGGCATAGTTTTCCCTGCTGGCTCTTTGGGCATGGGACCAGTCTCCAGATATATGGCCATTTTTGTGCCTGGCGTGACGCCAAGTGGGAAAGGGTGGTTTTGAGGCTGAAGGCAGCAGGAAAGCCTGCAGCCCCCAGGTGTGTGGGGCTACGCAAGCGGTTCCCAAAGAGCTTTAGAACAAGGCATAGTTTTCCCTGCTGGTTCTTTGGCGTGGGACCAACCTCCAGACATATGGCCATTTTTGTGCCTGGCGCGGGGCCAAGTGGGAAAGGGTGGTTTTGAGGCTGAAGGCAGCAGGAAAGCCTGCAGCCCCCAGGTGTGTGGGGCTACGCAAGCGGTTCCCAAAGAGCTTTAGAACAAGGCATAGTTTTCCCTGCTGGCTCTTTGGGCGTGGGACCAGTCTCCAGACATATGGCCATTTTTTGGCCTGGCGCGGCGCCAATTGGGAAAGGGTGCTTTTGAGTCTGAAGAGAGCAGGAAAGCCTGCAGCCCCCAGGTGTGTGGGGCTACGCAAGCGGTTCCCAAAGAGCTTTAGAACAAGGCATAGTTTTCCCTGCTGGCTCTTTGGGCGTGGGACCAACCTCCAGACATATGGCCATTTTTGTGCCTGGCGTGACGTCATGTGGGAAAGGGTGGTTTTGAGGCTGAAGGCAGCAGGAAAGCCTGCAGCCCCCAGGTCTGTGGGGCCACGCAAGCGGTTCCCAAAGAGCTTTAGAACAAGGCATAGTTTTCCCTGCTGGCTCTTTGGGCGTGGGACCAATCTCCAGACATATGGCCATTTTTGGGCCTGGCGCGGCGCCAATTGCGAAAGGTTTCTTTTGAGGCTGAAGAGAGCAGGAAAGACTGCAGCCCCCAGGTGTGTGGGGCTACGCAAGCGGTTCCCAAAGAGCTTTAGAACAAGGCATAGTTTTCCCTGCTGGCTCTTTGGGCGTGGGACCAACCTCCAGACATATGGCCATTTTTGTGTCTGGCGTGACGCCATGTCGAAAAGGGTGGTTTTGAGTCTGAAGGGGGCAGGAAAGCCTGCAGCCCCCAGGTGTGTGGGGCTACGCAAGCGGTTCCCAAAGAGCTTTAGAACAAGGCATAGTTTTCCCTGCTGGCTCTTTGGGCGTGGGACCAGTCTCCAGACATATGGCCATTTTTGTGTCTGGCGTGACGCCATGTGGAAAAGGGTGCTTCTGAGGTTGAAGGCTGCAGGAAAGCCGGCAGCCCGCAGGTCTGTGGGGCCACGCAAGCGGTTCCCAAAGAGCTTTAGAACAAGGCATAGTTTTCCCTGCTGGCTCTTTGGGCGTGGGACCAGTCTCCAGATATATGGCCATTTTTGAGCCTGGCGCGGGGCCAAGTGGGAAAGGGTGGTTTTGAGTCTGAAGGCAGCAGGAAAGCCTGCAGCCCCCAGGTGTGTGGGGCTACGCAAACGGTTCCCAAAGAGCTTTAGAACAAGGCATAGTTTTCCCTGCTGGCTCTTTGGCGTGGGACCAGTCTCCAGAAATATGGCCATTTTTGGGCCTGGCGCAGCGCCAAGTGGGAAAGGGTGGTTTTGAGGCTGAAGGCAGCAGGAAAGCCTGCAGCCCCCAGGTGTGTGGGGCTACGCAAGCGGTTCCCAAAGAGCTTTAGAACAAGGCATAGTTTTCCCTGCTGGCTCTTTGGGCATGGGACCAGTCTCCAGATATATGGCCATTTTTGGGCCTGGCGCGGGGCCAAGTGGGAAAGGGTGGTTTTGAGTCTGAAGGCAGCAGGAAAGCCTGCAGCCCCCAGGTGTGTGGGGCTACGCAAGCGGTTCCCAAAGAGCTTTAGAACAAGGCATAGTTTTCCCTGCTGGCTCTTTGGGAAAGGGACCAGTCTCCAGAAATATGGCCATTTTTGTGCCTGGCGCGGGGCCAAGTGGGAAAGGGTGGTTTTGAGGCTGAAGGCAGCAGGAAAGCCTGCAGCCCCCAGGTGTGTGGGGCTACGCAAGCGGTTCCCAAAGAGCTTTAGAACAAGGCATAATTTTCCCTGCTGGCTCTTTGGGCGTGGGACCAACCTCCAGACATATGGCCATTTTTGTGCCTGGCGCGGAGCCAAGTGGGAAAGGGTTCTTTTGAGGCTGAAGGCAGCAGGAAAGCCTGCAGCCCCCAGGTGTGTGGGGCTACGCAAGAGGTTCCCAAAGAGCTTTAGAACAAGGCATAGTTTTCCCTGCTGGCTCTTTGGGCGTGGGACCAAACTCCAGACATATGGCCATTTTTGGGCCTGGCGCGATGCCAAGTGGGAAAGGGTGGTTTTGAGGCTGAAAGCGCGAGAAAAGCCTGCAGCCCCCAGTTTCTGTGGGGCTACGCAAGCGGTTCCCAAAGAGCTTTAAAACAAGGCATAGTTTTCCCTGCTGGCTCTTTGGGCGTGGGACCAGTCTCCAGACATATGGCCATTTTTGTGCCTGGCTGACGCCATGTGGAAAAGGGTTGTTTTGAGGCTGAAGGCAGCAGGAAATCCTGCAGCCCCCAGGTGTGTGGGGCTACGCAAGCGGTTCCCAAAGAGCTTTAGAACAAGGCATAGTTTTCCCTGCTGGCTCTTTGGGCGTGGGACCAACCTCCAGACATATGGCCATTTTTGTGCCTGGCGTGACGCCATGTGGAAAAGGGTGGTTTTGAGGATGAAGGCAGCAGGAAAGCGTGCAGCCTACAGGTGTGAGGGGCTACGCAAGCGGTTCCCAAAGAGCTTTAGAACAAGGCATAGTTTTCCCTGCTGGCTCTTTGGGCGTGGGACCAGTCTCCAGACATATGGCCATTTTTGGGCCTGGCGCGGCGCCAAGTGGGAAAGGGTGCTTTTGAGGCTGAAGGCAGCAGGAAAGCCTGCAGCCCCCAGGTGTGTGGGGCTACGCAAGCGGTTCCCAAAGAGCTTTAGAACAAGGCATAGTTTTCCCTGCTGGCTCTTTGGGCGTGGGACCAACCTCCAGACATATGGCCATTTTTGTGCCTGGCGTGACGCCATGTGGAAAAGGGTGGTTTTGAGGCTGAAGGCAGCAGGAAAGCGTGCAGCCTACAGGTGTGAGGGGCTATGCAAGCGGTTCCCAAAGAGCTTTAGAACAAGGCATAGTTTTCCCTGCTGGCTCTTTGGGCGTGGGACGAGCCTCCAGACATATGGCCATTTTTGGGCCTGGCGCGGCGCCAAGTGGGAAAGGGTGGTTTTGAGGCTGAAGGCAGCAGGAAAGCCTGCAGCCCCCAGGTGTGTGGGGCTACGCAAGCCGTTCCCAAAGAGCTTTAAAACAAGGCATAGTTTTCCCTGCTGGCTCTTTGGGCGTGGGACCAGTCTCCAGACATATGGCCATTTTTGGGCCTGGCGCGGCGCCAAGTGGGAAAGGGTGCTTTTGAGGCTGAAGGCAGCAGGAAAGCCTGCAGCCCCCAGGTGTGTGGGGCTACGCAAGCGGTTCCCAAAGAGCTTTAGAACAAGGCATAGTTTTCCCTGCTGGCTCTTTGGGCGTTGCACCAACCTTCAGACATATGGCCATTTTTGGGCCTGGCGCGATGCCAAGTGGGAAAGGGTGGTTTTGAGGCTGAAAGCGCGAGAAAAGCCTGCAGCCCCCAGTTTCTGTGGGGCTACGCAAGCGGTTCCCAAAGAGCTTTAAAACAAGGCATAGTTTTCCCTGCTGGCTCTTTGGGCGTGGGACCAGTCTCCAGACATATGGCCATTTTTGTGCCTGGCTGACGCCATGTGGAAAAGGGTTGTTTTGAGGCTGAAGGCAGCAGGAAAGCCTGCAGCCCCCAGGTGTGTGGGGCTACGCAAGCGGTTCCCAAAGAGCTTTAGAACAAGGCATAGTTTTCCCTGCTGGCTCTTTGGGCGTGGGACCAACCTCCAGACATATGGCCATTTTTGTGCCTGGCGTGACGCCATGTGGAAAAGGGTGGTTTTGAGGCTGAAGGCAGCAGGAAAGCGTGCAGCCTACAGGTGTGAGGGGCTACGCAAGCGGTTCCCAAAGAGCTTTAGAACAAGGCATAGTTTTCCCTGCTGGCTCTTTGGGCGTGGGACGAGCCTCCAGACATATGGCCATTTTTGGGCCTGGCGCGGGGCCAAGTGGGAAAGGGTGGTTTTGAGGCTGAAGGCAGCAGGAAAGCCTGCAGCCCCCAGGTGTGTGGGGCTACGCAAGCCGTTCCCAAAGAGCTTTAAAACAAGGCATAGTTTTCCCTGCTGGCTCTTTGGGCGTGGGACCAGTCTCCAGACATATGGCCATTTTTGGGCCTGGCGCGGCGCCAAGTGGGAAAGGGTGCTTTTGAGGCTGAAGGCAGCAGGAAAGCCTGCAGCCCCCAGGTGTGTGGGGCTACGCAAGCGGTTCCCAAAGAGCTTTAGAACAAGGCATAGTTTTCCCTGCTGGCTCTTTGGGCGTGGGACCATTCTCCAGACATATGGCCATTTTTGTGCCTGGCGTGACGCCATGTGGAAAAGGGTGGTTTTGAGGCTGAAGGCAGCAGGAAAGCGTGCAGCCTACAGGTGTGAGGGGCTACGCAAGCGGTTCCCAAAGAGCTTTAGAACAAGGCATAGTTTTCCCTGCTGGCTCTTTGGGCGTGGGACGAGCCTCCAGACATATGGCCATTTTTGGGCCTGGCGCGGGGCCAAGTAGGAAAGGGTGGTTTTGAGGCTGAAGGCAGCAGGAAAGCCTGCAGCCCCCAGGTGTGTGGGGCTACGCAAGCCGTTCCCAAAGAGCTTTAGAACAAGGCATAGTTTTCCCTGCTGGCTCTTTGGGCGTGGGACCAGTCTCCAGACATATGGCCATTTTTGGGCCTGGCGCGGCGCCAAGTGGGAAAGGGTGCTTTTGAGGCTGAAGGCAGCAGGAAAGCCTGCAGCCCCCAGGTGTGTGGGGCTACGCAAGCGGTTCCCAAAGAGCTTTAGAACAAGGCATAGTTTTCCCTGCTGGCTCTTTGGGCGTTGCACCAACCTTCAGACATATGGCCATTTTTGTGTCTGGCGTGACGCCATGTGGAAAAGGGTGCATCTGAGTTTGAAGGCAGAAGGAAAGCCTGCAGCCCCCAGTTTGTGTGGGGCTACGCAAGCGGTTCCCAAAGAGCTTTAGAACAAGGCATAGTTTTCCCTGCTGGCTCTTTGGGAAAGAGACCAGTCCCCAGAAATATGGCCATTTTTGTGCCTGGCGCTGCACCAAGTGGGAAAGGGTGGTTTTGAGGCTGAAGGCAGCAGGAAAGCCTGCAGCCCCCAGGTGTGTGGGGCTACGCAAGCGGTTCCCAAAGAGCTTTAGAACAAGGCATAGTTTTCCCTGCTGGCTCTTTGGGCGTGGGACCAGTCTCCAGACATATGGCCATTTTTGGGCCTGGCGCGGCGCCAATTGCGAAAGGTTTCTTTTGAGGCTGAAGGCAGCAGGAAAGCCTGCAGCCCCCAGGTGTGTGGGGCTACGCAAGCGGTTCCCAAAGAGCTTTAGAACAAGGCATAGTTTTCCCTGCTGGCTCTTTGGGCGTGGGACCAGTCTCCAGATATATGGCCATTTTTCGGCCTTGCGCGGCGCCAAGTGGGAAAGGGTTCTTTGAGGCTGAAGAGAGCAGGAAAGCCTGCAGCCCCCAGCTGTGTGGGGCTACGCAAGCCATTCCCAAGGAGCTTTAGAACAAGGCATAGTTTTCCCTGCTGGCTCTTTGGGCGTGGGACCAATCTTCAGATATATGGCCATTTTTGGGCCTGGCGCGATGCCAAGTGGGAAAGGGTGGTTTTGAGTCTGAAGGCAGCTGGAAAGCCTGCAGCCCCCAGGTGTGTTGGGCTACGCAAGCGGTTCCCAAAGAGCTTTAGAACAAGGCATAGTTTTCCCTGCTGGCTCTTTGGGCGTGGGACCAGTCTCCTGACATATGGCCATTTTTGGGTCTGGCGCGGGGCCAAGTGGGAAAGGGTGGTTTTGAGGCTGAAGGCAGCAGGAAAGCCTGCAGCCCCCAGGTGTGTGGGGCTACACAAGCGGTTCCCAAAGAGCTTTAGAACAAGGCATAGTTTTCCCTGCTGGCTCTTTGGGCGTGGGACCAGTCTCCAGACATATGGCCATTTTTGTGCCTGGCGTGGCGCCATGTGGAAAAGGGTTGTTTTGAGGCTGAAGAGAGCAGGAAAGCCTGCAGCCCCCAGGTGTGTGGGACTACGCAAGCGGTTCCCAAAGAGCTTTAGAACAAGGCATAGTTTTCCCTGCTGGCTCTTTGGGCGTGGGATCAGTCTCCAGACATATGGCCATTTTTGGGACTGGCTTGGCGCCAAGTGGGAAAGGGTGGTTTTGAGTCTGAAGGCAGCAGTAAAGCCTGCAGCCCCCAGGTGTGTGGGGCTACGCAAGCGGTTCCCAAAGAGCTTTAGAACAAGGAATAGTTTTCCCTGCTGGCTCTTTGGGCGTGGGACCAGTCTGCAGATATATGGCCATTTTTGTGCCTGGCGCGGCACCAAGTGGGAAAGGGTGGTTTTGAGGCTGAAGGCAGCAGGAAAGCCTGCAGCCCCCAGGTGTGTGGGGCTACGCAAGCGGTTCCCAAAGAGCTTTAGAACAAGGCATAGTTTTCCCTGCTGGCTCTTTGGGCGGTCGACCAATCTTCAGATATATGGCCATTTTTGGGCCTGGCGCGGCACCAAGTGGGAAAGGGTGATTTTGAGTCTGAAGGCAGCAGGAAAGCCTGCAGCCCCCAGGTGTGTGGGGCTACGCAAGCGGTTCCCAAAGAGCTTTAGAACAAGGCATAGTTTTCCGTGCTGGCTCTTTGGGCGTGGGACCAGTCTCCAGACATATGGCCATTTATGTGCCTGGCGCGTGGCCATGTGGGAAAGGGTGGTTTTGAGTCTGAAGGCAGCAGGAAAGCCTGCAGCCCCCAGGTGTGTGGGGCTACGCAAGCGGTTCCCAAAGAGCTTTAGAACAAGGCATAGTTTTCCCTGCTGGCTCTTTGGGCGTGGGATCAGTCTCCAGGTATATGGCCATTTTTGGGCCTGGCGCAGCGCCAAGTGGGAAAGGGTGCTTTTGAGGCTGAAGGCAGCAGGAAAGCCTGCAGCCCCCAGGTGTATGGGGCTACGCAAGCGTTTCCCAAAGAGCTTTAGAACAAGGCATAGTTTTCCGTGCTGGCTCTTTGGGCGTGGGACCAGTCTCCAGCCATATGGCCATTTTTGGGCCTGGCGCGGCGCCAAGTGGGAAAGGGTGGTTTTGAATCTGAAGGCAGCAGGAAAGCCTGCAGCCCCCAGGTGTGTGGGGCTACGCAAGCGGTTCCCAGAGAGCTTTAGAACAAGGCATAGTTTTCCCTGCTGGCTCTTTGGGCGTGGGACCAGTCTCCAGACATATGGCCATTTATGTGCCTGGCGCGATGCCAAGTAGGAAAGGGTGCTTTTGAGGCTGAAGGCAGCAGGAAAGCCTGCAGCCCCCAGGTGTGTGGGGCTACGCAAGCGGTTCCCAAAGAGCTTTAGAACAAGGCATAGTTTTCCGTGCTGGCTCTTTGGGCGTGGGACCAGTCTCCAGACATATGGCCATTTTTGGGCCTGGCGTGGCGCCAAGTGGGAAAGGGTTCTTTTGAGGCTGAAGGCAGCAGGAAAGCCTGCAGCCCCCAGGTGTGTGGGGCTACGCAAGCGGTTCCCAAAGAGCTTTAGAACAAGGCATAGTTTTCCCTGCTGGCTCTTTGGGCGTGGGACCAACCTCCAGACATATGGCCATTTTTGTGCCTGGCGTGACGCCAAGTGGGAAAGGGTGGTTTTGAGGCTGAAGGCAGCAGGAAAGCCTGCAGCCCCCAGTTTGTGTGGGGCTACGCGAGCGGTTCCCAAAGAGCTTTAGAACAAGGCATAGTTTTCCCTGCTGGCTCTTTGGGCGTGGGACCATTCTCCAGAAATATGGCCATTTTTGTGCCTGGCGCGATGCCAAGTGGGAAAGGGTGGTTTTGAGTCTGAAGGCAGCAGGAAAGCCTGCAGCCCCCAGGTGTGTGGGGCTACGCAAGCGGTTCCCAAAGAGCTTTAGAACAAGGCATAGTTTTCCCTGCTGGCTCTTTGGGCGTGGGACCAATCTCCAGACATATGGCCATTTTTATGCCTGGCGCGGAGCCAAGTGGGAAAGGGTTCTTTTGAGGCTGAAGAGAGCAGGAAAGCCTGCAGCCCCCAGGTGTGTGGGGCTACGCAACAGGTTCCCAAAGAGCTTTAGAACAAGGCATAGTTTTCCCTGCTGGCTCTTTGGGCGTGGGATCAAACTCCAGATATATGGCCATTTTTGTGCCTGGCGCGATGCCAAGTGGGAAAGGGTGGTTTTGAGTCTGAAGGCAGCAGGAAAGCCTGCAGCCCCCAGGTGTGTGGGGCTACGCAAGCGGTTCCCAAAGAGCTTTAGAACAAGGCATAGTTTTCCGTGCTGGCTCTTTGGGCGTGGGACCAGTCTCCAGCCATATGGCCATTTTTGGGCCTGGCGCGGCGCCAAGTGGGAAAGGGTGGTTTTGAGTCTGAAGGCAGCAGGAAAGCCTGCAGCCCCCAGGTGTGTGGGACTACGCAAGCGGTTCCCAAAGAGCTTTAGAACAAGGCATAGTTTTCCCTGCTGGCTCTTTGGGCGTGGGACCAGTCTCCAGACATATGGCCATTTATGTGCCTGGCGCGATGCCAAGTAGGAAAGGGTGCTTTTGAGGCTGAAGGCAGCAGGAAAGCCTGCAGCCCCCAGGTGTGTGGGGCTACGCAAGCGGTTCCCAAAGAGCTTTAGAACAAGGCATAGTTTTCCCTGCTGGCTCTTTGGGCGTGGGACCAGTCTCCAGACATATGGCCATTTTTGGGCCTGGCGCGGCGCCAAGTAGGAAAGGGTGGTTTTGAGGCTGAAGGCAGCAGGAAAGCCTGCAGCCCCCAGGTGTGTGGGGCTACGCAAGCGGTTCCCAAAGAGCTTTAGAACAAGGCATAGTTTTCCCTGCTGGTTCTTTGGCGTGGGACCAACCTCCAGAAATATGACCATTTTTGTGCCTGGCGCGGGGCCAAGTGGGAAAGGGTGGTTTTGAGGCTGAAGGCAGCAGGAAAGCCTGCAGTCCCCAGGTGTGTGGGGCTACGCAAGCGGTTCCCAAAGAGCTTTAGAACAAGGCATAGTTTTCCCTGCTGGCTCTTTGGGCGTGGGACCAGTCTCCAGACATATGGCCATTTTTGGGCCTGGCGCGGCGCCAAGTGGGAAAGGGTGCTTTTGAGGCTGAAGAGAGCAGGAAAGCCTGCAGCCCCCAGGTGTGTGGGGCTACGCAAGCGGTTCCCAAAGAGCTTTAGAACAAGGCATAGTTTTCCCTGCTGGCTCTTTGGGCGTGGGACCAGTCTCCAGACATATGGCCATTTTTGGGCCTGGCGCGGCGCCAAGTGGGAAAGGGTGCTTTTGAGGCTGAAGAGAGCAGGAAAGCCTGCAGCCCCCAGGTGTGTGGGGCTACGCAAACGGTTCCCAAAGAGCTTTAGAACAAGGCATAGTTTTCCCTGCTGGCTCTTTGGGCGTGGGACCAACCTCCAGACATATGGCCATTTTTGTGCCTGGCGTGACGCCAAGTGGGAAAGGGTGGTTTTGAGGCTGAAGGCAGCAGGAAAGCCTGCAGCCCCCAGTTTGTGTGGGGCTACGCAAGCGGTTCCCAAAGAGCTTTAGAACAAGGCATAGTTTTCCCTGCTGGCTCTTTGGGCTTGGGACCAGTCTCCAGAAATATGGCCATTTTTGTGCCTGGCGTGACGCCATGTGGGAAAGGGTGGTTTTGAGGCTGAAGGCAGCAGGAAAGCCTGCAGCCCCCACTTTGTGTGGGGCTACGCAAGCGGTTCCCAAAGAGCTTTAGAACAAGGCATAGTTTTCCCTGCTGGCTCTTTGGGCGTGGGATCAAACTCCAGATATATGGCCATTTTTGGGCCTGGCGCGATGCCAAGTGGGAAAGGGTGGTTTTGAGTCTGAAGGCAGCAGGAAAGCCTGCAGCCCCCAGGTGTGTGGGGCTACGCAAGCGGTTCCCAAAGAGCTTTAGAACAAGGCATAGTTTTCCCTGCTGGCTCTTTGGGCGTGGGACCAGTCTCCAGCCATATGGCCATTTTTGGGCCTGGCGCGGCGCCAAGTGGGAAAGGGTGGTTTTGAGTCTGAAGGCAGCAGGAAAGCCTGCAGCCCCCAGGTGTGTGGGGCTACGCAAGCGGTTCCAAAAGAGCTTTAGAACAAGGCATAGTTTTCCCTGCTGGCTCTTTGGGCGTGGGACCAGTCTCCAGACATATGGCCATTTATGTGCCTGGCGCGATGCCAAGTAGGAAAGGGTGCTTTTGAGGCTGAAGGCAGCAGGAAAGCCTGCAGCCCCCAGGTGTGTGGGGCTACGCAAGCGGTTCCCAAAGAGCTTTAGAACAAGGCATAGTTTTCCGTGCTGGCTCTTTGGGCGTGGGACCAGTCTCCAGACATATGGCCATTTTTGGGCCTGGCGCGGCGCCAAGTGGGAAAGGGTGGTTTTGAGGCTGAAGGCAGCAGGAAAGCCTGCAGCCCCCAGGTGTGTGGGGCTACGCAAGCGGTTCCCAAAGAGCTTTAGAACAAGGCATAGTTTTCCCTGCTGGCTCTTTGGGCATGGGACCAGTCTCCAGATATATGGCCATTTTTGGGCCTGGCGTGACGCCAAGTGGGAAAGGGTGGTTTTGAGGCTGAAGGCAGCAGGAAAGCCTGCAGCCCCCAGGTGTGTGGGGCTACGCAAGCGGTTCCCAAAGAGCTTTAGAACAAGGCATAGTTTTCCCTGCTGGTTCTTTGGCGTGGGACCAACCTCCAGAAATATGACCATTTTTGTGCCTGGCGCGGGGCCAAGTGGTAAAGGGTGGTTTTGAGGCTGAAGGCAGCAGGAAAGCCTGCAGTCCCCAGGTGTGTGGGGCTGCGCAAGCGGTTCCCAAAGAGCTTTAGAACAAGGCATAGTTTTCCCTGCTGGCTCTTTGGGCGTGGGACCAGTCTCCAGACATATGGCCATTTTTGGGCCTGGCGCGGCGCCAAGTGGGAAAGGGTGCTTTTGAGGCTGAAGAGAGCAGGAAAGCCTGCAGCCCCCAGGTGTGTGGGGCTACGCAAGCGGTTCCCAAAGAGCTTTAGAACAAGGCATAGTTTTCCCTGCTGGCTCTTTGGGCATGGGACCAGTCTCCAGACATATGGCCATTTTTGGGCCTGGCGCGGCGCCAAGTGGGAAAGGGTGCTTTTGAGGCTGAAGAGAGCAGGAAAGCCTGCAGCCCCCACTTTGTGTGGGGCTATGCAAGCGGTTCCCAAAGAGCTTTAGAACAAGGCATAGTTTTCCCTGCTGGCTCTTTGGGCGTGGGACCAATCTCCAGACATATGGCCATTTTTATGCCTGGCGCGGAGCCAAGTGGGAAAGGGTTCTTTTGAGGCTGAAGGCAGCAGGAAAGCCTGCAGCCCCCAGGTCTGTGGGGCCACGCAAGCGGTTCCCAAAGAGCTTTAGAACAAGGCATAGTTTTCCCTGCTGGCTCTTTGGGAAAGGGACCAGTCTCCAGACATATGGCCATTTTTGTGCCTGGCGCGGCGCCAAGTGGGAAAGGGTCGTTTTGAGTCTGAAGGCAGCAGGAAAGCCTGCAGCCCCCAGGTGTGTGTGGCTACGCAAGCGGTTCCCAAAGAGCTTTAGAACAAGGCATAGTTTTCCCTGCTGGCTCTTTGGGCGTGGGACCAACCTCCAGACATATGGCCATTTTTGTGCCTGGCGTGACGCCATGTGGGAAAGGGTGGTTTTGAGGCTGAAGGCAGCAGGAAAGCCTGCAGCCCCCAGGTGTGTGGGGCTACGCAAGCGGTTGCCAAAGAGCTTTAGAACAAGGCATAGTTTTCCCTGCTGGCTCTTTGGGCGTGGGACCAGTCTCCAGACATATGGCCATTTTTGTGCCTGGCGTGACGCCATGTGGAAAAGGGTTGTTTTGAGGCTGAAGGCAGCAGGAAAGCGTGCAGCCCCCAGGTGTGTTGGGCTACGCAAGCGGTTCCCAAAGAGCTTTAGAACAAGGCATAGTTTTCCCTGCTGGCTCTTTGGGCGTGGGACCAACCTCCAGACATATGGCCATTTTTGTGCCTGGCGTGACGCCATGAGGGAAAGGGTGGTTTTGAGTCTGAAGGCAGCAGGAAAGCCTGCAGCCCCCAGGTCTGTGGGGCCACGCAAGCGGTTCCCAAAGAGCTTTAGAACAAGGCATAGTTTTCCCTGCTGGCTCTTTGGGCGTGGGACCAATCTCCAGACATATGGCCATTTTTGGGCCTGGCGGGGTGCCAATTGCGAAAGGTTTCTTTTGAGGCTGAAGAGAGCAGGAAAGACTGCAGCCCCCAGTTTGTGTGGGGCTACGCAAGCGGTTCCCAAAGAGCTTTAGAACAAGGCATAGTTTTCCCTGCTGGCTCTTTGGGCGTGGGACCAACCTCCAGACATATGGCCATTTTTGTGTCTGGCGTGACGCCATGTCGAAAAGGGTGGTTTTGAGTCTGAAGGCAGCAGGAAAGGCTGCAGCCCGCAGGTCTGTTGGGCCACGCAAGCGGTTCCCAAAGAGATTTAGAACAAGGCATAGTTTTCCCTGCTAGCTCTTTGGGAAAGGGACCAGTCTCCAGACATATGGCCATTTTTGTGCCTGGCGCGGCGCCAAGTGGGAAAGGGTCGTTTTGAGTCTGAAGGCAGCAGGAAAGCCTGCAGCCCCCAGGTGTGTGTGGCTACGCAAGCGGTTCCCAAAGAGCTTTAGAACAAGGCATAGTTTTCCCTGCTGGCTCTTTGGGCGTGGGACCAACCTCCAGACATATGGCCATTTTTGTGCCTGGCGTGACGCCATGTGGAAAAGGGTGGTTTTGAGTCTGAAGGCAGCAGGAAAGCCTGCAGCCCCCAGGTGTGTGGGGCTACGCAAGCGGTTCCCAAAGAGCTTTAGAACAAGGCATAGTTTTCCCTGCTGGCTCTTTGGGCGTGGGACCAGTCTCCAGACATATGGCCATTTTTGTGCCTGGCGTGACGCCATGTGGAAAAGGGTTGTTTTGAGGCTGAAGGCAGCAGGAAAGCCTGCAGCCCCCAGGTGTGTTGGGCTACGCAAGCGGTTCCCAAAGAGCTTTAGAACAAGGCATAGTTTTCCCTGCTGGCTCTTTGGGCGTGGGGCCAACCTCCAGACATATGGCCATTTTTGTGCCTGGCGTGACGTCATGTGGGAAAGGGTGGTTTTGAGGCTGAAGGCAGCAGGAAAGCCTGCAGCCCCCAGGTCTGTGGGGCCACGCAAGCGGTTCCCAAAGAGCTTTAGAACAAGGCATAGTTTTCCCTGCTGGCTCTTTGGGCGTGGGACCAATCTCCAGACATATGGCCATTTTTGGGCCTGGCGCGGCGCCAATTGCGAAAGGTTTCTTTTGAGGCTGAAGAGAGCAGGAAAGGCTGCAGCCCCCAGTTTGTGTGGGGCTACGCAAGCGGTTCCCAAAGAGCTTTAGAACAAGGCATAGTTTTCCCTGCTGGCTCTTTGGGCGTGGGACCAACCTCCAGACATATGGCCATTTTTGTGCCTGGCGTGACGCCATGTGGAAAAGGGTGCTTCTGAGGTTGAAGGCAGCAGGAAAGCCGGCAGCCCGCAGGTCTGTGGGGCCACGCAAGCGGTTCCCAAAGAGCTTTAGAACAAGGCATAGTTTTCCCTGCTGGCTCTTTGGGCGTGGGACCAGTCTCCAGACATATGGCCATTTTTGTGCCTGGCGCGGGGCCAAGTGGGAAAGGGTGCTTTTGAGGCTGAAGGCAGCAGGAAAGCCTGCAGCCCCCAGGTGTGTGGGGCTACGCAAGCCGTTCCCAAAGAGCTTTAGAACAAGGCATAGTTTTCCCTGCTGGCTCTTTGGCGTGGGACCAGTCTCGAGAAATATGGCCATTTTTGGGCCTGGCGCAGCGCCAAGTGGGAAAGGGTGGTTTTGAGGCTGAAGGCAGCAGGAAAGCCTGCAGCCCGCAGGTCTGTGGGGCTACGCAAGCGGTTCCCAAAGAGCTTTAGAACAAGGCATAGTTTTCCCTGCTGGCTCTTTGGGCATGGGACCAGTCTCCAGATATATGGCCATTTTTGGGCCTGGCGCGGGGCCAAGTGGGAAAGGGTGGTTTTGAGTCTGAAGGCAGCAGGAAAGCCTGCAGCCCCCAGGTGTGTGGGGCTACGCAAGCGGTTCCCAAAGAGCTTTAGAACAAGGCATAGTTTTCCCTGCTGGCTCTTTGGGCGTGGGACCAGTCTCCTGACATATGGCCATTTTTGGGCCTGGCGCGGGGACAAGTGGGAAAGGGTGGTTTTGAGGCTGAAGGCAGCAGGAAAGCCTGCAGCCCCCAGGTCTGTGGGGCTACGCAAGCGGTTCCCAAAGAGCTTTAGAACAAGGCATAATTTTCCCTGCTGGCTCTTTGGGCGTGGGACCAGTCTCCAGACATATGGCCATTTTTGGGCCTGGCGCGGCGCCAAGTGGGAAAGGGTGCTTTTGAGGCTGAAGGCAGCATGAAAGCCTGCAGCCCCCAGGTCTGTGGGGCTACGCAAGCGGTTCCCAAAGAGGTTTAGAACAAGATATAGTTTTCCCTGCTGGCTCTTTGGGCGTGGGACCAACCTCCAGACATATGGCCATTTTTGTGCCTGGCGTGACGCCATGTGGAAAAGGGTGGTTTTGAGGCTGAAGGCAGCAGGAAAGCCTGCAGCCCCCAGGTGTGTGGGGCCACGCAAGCGGTTCCCAAAGAGCTTTAGAACAAGGCATAGTTTTCCCTGCTGGCTCTTTGGGCGTGGGACCAGTCTCCAGACATATGGCCATTTTTGGGCCTGGCGCGGAGCCAAGTGGGAAAGGGTGGTTTTGAGGCTGAAGAGAGCCGGAAAGCCTGCAGCCCCCAGGTGTGTGGGGCTACGCAAGAGGTTCCCAAAGAGCTTTAGAACAAGGCATAGTTTTCCCTGCTGGCTCTTTGGGTGTGGGACCAGTCTCCAGACATATGGCCATTTTTGGGCCTGGCGCGGGGCCAAGTGGGAAAGGGTGGTTTTGAGGCTGAAGGCAGCAGGAAAGCCTGCAGCCCGCAGGTCTGTGGGGCCACGCAAGTGGTTCCCAAAGAGCTTTAGAACAAGGCATAGTTTTCCCTGCTGGCTCTTTGGGAAAGGGACCAGTCTCCAGAAATATGGCCATTTTTGTGCCTGGCGCTGCACCAAGTGGGAAAGGGTGGTTTTGAGGCTGAAGGCAGCAGGAAAGCCTGCAGCCCCCAGGTGTGTGGGGCTACGCAAGCGGTTCCCAAAGAGCTTTAGAACAAGGCATAGTTTTCCCTGCTGGCTCTTTGGGCGTGGGACCAGTCTCCAGACATATGGCCATTTTTGGGCCTGGCGCGGCGCCAATTGCGAAAGGTTTCTTTTGAGGCTGAAGAGAGCAGGAAAGCCTGCAGCCCCCAGGTGTGTGGGGCTACGCAAGCGGTTCCCAAAGAGCTTTAGAACAAGGCATAGTTTTCCCTGCTGGCTCTTTGGGCGTGGGACCAGTCTCCAGATATATGGCCATTTTTCGGCCTGGCGTGGCGCCAAGTGGGAAAGGGTTCTTTGAGGCTGAAGAGAGCAGGAAAGCCTGCAGCCCCCAGGTGTGTGGGGCTACGCAAGCCATTCCCAAGGAGCTTTAGAACAAGGCATAGTTTTCCCTGCTGGCTCTTTGGGCGTGGGACCAATCTTCAGATATATGGCCATTTTTGGGCCTGGCGCGATGCCAAGTGGGAAAGGGTGGTTTTGAGGCTGAAGGCAGCAGGAAAGCCTGCAGCCCCCAGGTGTGTGGGGCTACGCAAGCGGTTCCCAAAGAGCTTTAGAACAAGGCATAGTTTTCCCTGCTGGCTCTTTGGGCGTGGGACCAACCTCCAGACATATGGCCATTTTTGTGCCTGGCGTGACGCCATGTGGGAAAGGGTGGTTTTGAGGCTGAAGGCAGCAGGAAAGCCTGCAGCCCCCAGGTGTGTGGGGCTACGCAAGAGGTTCCCAAAGAGCTTTAGAACAAGGCATAGTTTTCCCTGCTGGCTCTTTGGGCGTGGGACCAGTCTCCAGACATATGGCCATTTTTGTGCCTGGCGTGACGCCATGTGGAAAAGGGTTGTTTTGAGGCTGAAGGCAGCAAGGAAAGCCTGCAGCCCCCAGGTGTGTTGGGCTACGCAAGCGGTTCCCAAAGAGCTTTAGAACAAGGCATAGTTTTCCCTGCTGGCTCTTTGGGCGTGGGGCCAACCTCCAGACATATGGCCATTTTTGTGCCTGGCGTGACGTCATGTGGGAAAGGGTGGTTTTGAGGCTGAAGGCAGCAGGAAAGCCTGCAGCCCCCAGGTCTGTGGGGCCACGCAAGCGGTTCCCAAAGAGCTTTAGAACAAGGCATAGTTTTCCCTGCTGGCTCTTTGGGCGTGGGACCAATCTCCAGACATATGGCCATTTTTGGGCCTGGCGCGGCGCCAATTGCGAAAGGTTTCTTTTGAGGCTGAAGAGAGCAGGAAAGGCTGCAGCCCCCAGTTTGTGTGGGGCTACGCAAGCGGTTCCCAAAGAGCTTTAGAACAAGGCATAGTTTTCCCTGCTGGCTCTTTGGGCGTGGGACCAACCTCCAGACATATGGCCATTTTTGTGCCTGGCGTGACGCCATGTGGAAAAGGGTGCTTCTGAGGTTGAAGGCAGCAGGAAAGCCGGCAGCCCGCAGGTCTGTGGGGCCACGCAAGCGGTTCCCAAAGAGCTTTAGAACAAGGCATAGTTTTCCCTGCTGGCTCTTTGGGCGTGGGACCAGTCTCCAGACATATGGCCATTTTTGTGCCTGGCGCGGGGCCAAGTGGGAAAGGGTGCTTTTGAGGTTGAAGGCAGCAGGAAAGCCTGCAGCCCCCAGGTGTGTGGGGCTACGCAAGCCGTTCCCAAAGAGCTTTAGAACAAGGCATAGTTTTCCCTGCTGGCTCTTTGGCGTGGGACCAGTCTCGAGAAATATGGCCATTTTTGGGCCTGGCGCAGCGCCAAGTGGGAAAGGGTGGTTTTGAGGCTGAAGGCAGCAGGAAAGCCTGCAGCCCGCAGGTCTGTGGGGCTACGCAAGCGGTTCCCAAAGAGCTTTAGAACAAGGCATAGTTTTCCCTGCTGGCTCTTTGGGCATGGGACCAGTCTCCAGATATATGGCCATTTTTGGGCCTGGCGCGGGGCCAAGTGGGAAAGGGTGGTTTTGAGTCTGAAGGCAGCAGGAAAGCCTGCAGCCCCCAGGTGTGTGGGGCTACGCAAGCGGTTCCCAAAGAGCTTTAGAACAAGGCATAGTTTTCCCTGCTGGCTCTTTGGGCGTGGGACCAGTCTCCTGACATATGGCCATTTTTGGGCCTGGCGCGGGGACAAGTGGGAAAGGGTGGTTTTGAGGCTGAAGGCAGCAGGAAAGCCTGCAGCCCCCAGGTCTGTGGGGCTACGCAAGCGGTTCCCAAAGAGCTTTAGAACAAGGCATAATTTTCCCTGCTGGCTCTTTGGGCGTGGGACCAGTCTCCAGACATATGGCCATTTTTGGGCCTGGCGCGGCGCCAAGTGGGAAAGGGTGCTTTTGAGGCTGAAGGCAGCATGAAAGCCTGCAGCCCCCAGGTCTGTGGGGCTACGCAAGCGGTTCCCAAAGAGGTTTAGAACAAGACATAGTTTTCCCTGCTGGCTCTTTGGGCGTGGGACCAACCTCCAGACATATGGCCATTTTTGTGCCTGGCATGACGCCATGTGGAAAAGGGTGGTTTTGAGGCTGAAGGCAGCAGGAAAGCCTGCAGCCCCCAGGTGTGTGGGGCCACGCAAGCGGTTCCCAAAGAGCTTTAGAACAAGGCATAGTTTTCCCTGCTGGCTCTTTGGGCGTGGGACCAGTCTCCTGACATATGGCCATTTTTGGGCCTGGCGCGGGGCCAAGTGGGAAAGGGTGGTTTTGAGGCTGAAGGCAGCAGGAAAGCCTGCAGCCCGCAGGTCTGTGGGGCCACGCAAGTGGTTCCCAAAGAGCTTTAGAACAAGGCATAGTTTTCCCTGCTGGCTCTTTGGGAAAGGGACCAGTCTCCAGAAATATGGCCATTTTTGTGCCTGGCGCTGCACCAAGTGGGAAAGGGTGGTTTTGAGGCTGAAGGCAGCAGGAAAGCCTGCAGCCCCCAGGTGTGTGGGGCTACGCAAGCGGTTCCCAAAGAGCTTTAGAACAAGGCATAGTTTTCCCTGCTGGCTCTTTGGGCGTGGGACCAGTCTCCAGACATATGGCCATTTTTGGGCCTGGCGCGGCGCCAATTGCGAAAGGTTTCTTTTGAGGCTGAAGAGAGCAGGAAAGCCTGCAGCCCCCAGGTGTGTGGGGCTACGCAAGCGGTTCCCAAAGAGCTTTAGAACAAGGCATAGTTTTCCCTGCTGGCTCTTTGGGCGTGGGACCAGTCTCCAGATATATGGCCATTTTTCGGCCTGGCGTGGCGCCAAGTGGGAAAGGGTTCTTTGAGGCTGAAGAGAGCAGGAAAGCCTGCAGCCCCCAGGTGTGTGGGGCTACGCAAGCCATTCCCAAGGAGCTTTAGAACAAGGCATAGTTTTCCCTGCTGGCTCTTTGGGCGTGGGACCAATCTTCAGATATATGGCCATTTTTGTGCCTGGCGCGATGCCAAGTGGGAAAGGGTGGTTTTGAGGCTGAAGGCAGCAGGAAAGCCTGCAGCCCCCAGGTGTGTGGGGCTACGCAAGCGGTTCCCAAAGAGCTTTAGAACAAGGCATAGTTTTCCCTGCTGGCTCTTTGGGCGTGGGACCAACCTCCAGACATATGGCCATTTTTGTGCCTGGCGTGACGCCATGTGGGAAAGGGTGGTTTTGAGGCTGAAGGCAGCAGGAAAGCCTGCAGCCCCCACGTGTGTGGGGCCACGCAAGCGGTTCCCAAAGAGCTTTAGAACAAGGCATAGTTTTCCCTGCTAGCTCTTTGGGAAAGGGACCAGTCTCCAGACATATGGCCATTTTTGTGCCTGGCGCGGCGCCAAGTGGGAAAGGGTCGTTTTGAGTCTGAAGGCAGCAGGAAAGCCTGCAGCCCCCAGGTGTGTGTGGCTACGCAAGCGGTTCCCAAAGAGCTTTAGAACAAGGCATAGTTTTCCCTGCTGGCTCTTTGGGCGTGGGACCAACCTCCAGACATATGGCCATTTTTGTGCCTGGCGTGACGCCATGTGGAAAAGGGTGGTTTTGAGGCTGAAGGCAGCAGGAAAGCCTGCAGCCCCCAGGTGTGTGGGGCTACGCAAGCGGTTCCCAAAGAGCTTTAGAACAAGGCATAGTTTTCCCTGCTGGCTCTTTGGGCGTGGGACCAGTCTCCAGACATATGGCCATTTTTGTGCCTGGCGTGACGCCATGTGGAAAAGGGTGGTTTTGAGGCTGAAGGCAGCAGGAAAGCCTGCAGCCCCCAGGTGTGTTGGGCTACGCAAGCGGTTCCCAAAGAGCTTTAGAACAAGGCATAGTTTTCCCTGCTGGCTCTTTGGGCGTGGGGCCAACCTCCAGACATATGGCCATTTTTGGGCCTGGCGTGACGTCATGTGGGAAAGGGTGGTTTTGAGGCTGAAGGCAGCAGGAAAGCCTGCAGCCCCCAGGTCTGTGGGGCCACGCAAGCGGTTCCCAAAGAGCTTTAGAACAAGGCATAGTTTTCCCTGCTGGCTCTTTGGGCGTGGGACCAATCTCCAGACATATGGCCATTTTTGGGCCTGGCGCGGCGCCAATTGCGAAAGGTTTCTTTTGAGGCTGAAGAGAGCAGGAAAGACTGCAGCCCCCAGTTTGTGTGGGGCTACGCAAGCGGTTCCCAAAGAGCTTTAGAACAAGGCATAGTTTTCCCTGCTGGCTCTTTGGGCGTGGGACCAACCTCCAGACATATGGCCATTTTTGTGTCTGGCGTGACGCCATGTGGAAAAGGGTGCTTCTGAGGTTGAAGGCAGCAGGAAAGCCGGCAGCCCGCAGGTCTGTGGGGCCACGCAAGCGGTTCCCAAAGAGCTTTAGAACAAGGCATAGTTTTCCCTGCTGGCTCTTTGGGCGTGGGACCAGTCTCCAGACATATGGCCATTTTTGGGCCTGGCGCGGCGCCAAGTGGGAAAGGGTGCTTTTGAGGCTGAAGGCAGCAGGAAAGCCTGCAGCCCCCAGGTGTGTGGGGCTACGCAAGCCGTTCCCAAAGAGCTTTAGAACAAGGCATAGTTTTCCCTGCTGGCTCTTTGGCGTGGGACCAGTCTCGAGAAATATGGCCATTTTTGGGCCTGGCGCAGCGCCAAGTGGGAAAGGGTGGTTTTGAGGCTGAAGGCAGCAGGAAAGCCTGCAGCCCGCAGGTCTGTGGGGCTACGCAAGCGGTTCCCAAAGAGCTTTAGAACAAGGCATAGTTTTCCCTGCTGGCTCTTTGGGCATGGGACCAGTCTCCAGATATATGGCCATTTTTGGGCCTGGCGCGGGGCCAAGTGGGAAAGGGTGGTTTTGAGTCTGAAGGCAGCAGGAAAGCCTGCAGCCCCCAGGTGTGTGGGGCTACGCAAGCGGTTCCCAAAGAGCTTTAGAACAAGGCATAGTTTTCCCTGCTGGCTCTTTGGGCGTGGGACCAGTCTCCAGAAATATGGCCATTTTTGTGCCTGGCGCGGGGCCAAGTGGGAAAGGGTGGTTTTGAGGCTGAAGGCAGCAGGAAAGCCTGCAGCCCCCAGGTCTGTGGGGCTACGCAAGCGGTTCCCAAAGAGCTTTAGAACAAGGCATAATTTTCCCTGCTGGCTCTTTGGGCGTGGGACCAGTCTCCAGACATATGGCCATTTTTGGGCCTGGCGCGGCGCCAAGTGGGAAAGGGTGCTTTTGAGGCTGAAGGCAGCATGAAAGCCTGCAGCCCCCAGGTCTGTGGGGCTACGCAAGCGGTTCCCAAAGAGGTTTAGAACAAGACATAGTTTTCCCTGCTGGCTCTTTGGGCGTGGGACCAACCTCCAGACATATGGCCATTTTTGTGCCTGGCGTGACGCCATGTGGAAAAGGGTGCTTCTGAGGCTGAAGGCAGCAGGAAAGCCTGCAGCCCCCAGGTCTGTGGGGCCACGCAAGCGGTTCCCAAAGAGCTTTAGAACAAGGCATAGTTTTCCCTGCTGGCTCTTTGGGCGTGGGACCAGTCTCCAGACATATGGCCATTTTTGGGCCTGGCGCGGAGCCAAGTGGGAAAGGGTTCTTTTGAGGCTGAAGAGAGCAGGAAAGCCTGCAGCCCCCAGGTGTGTGGGGCTACGCAAGAGGTTCCCAAAGAGCTTTAGAACAAGGCATAGTTTTCCCTGCTGGCTCTTTGGGTGTGGGACCAAACTCCAGACATATGGCCATTTTTGGGCCTGGCGCGATGCCAAGTGGGAAAGGGTGGTTTTGAGGCTGAAAGCGCGAGAAAAGCCTGCAGCCCCCAGTTTCTGTGGGGCTACGCAAGCGGTTCCCAAAGAGCTTTAGAACAAGGCATAGTTTTCCCTGCTGGCTCTTTGGGCGTGGGACCAATCTCCAGACATATGGCCATTTTTGTGCCTGGCGTGACGCCAAGTGGGAAAGGGTGGTTTTGAGGCTGAAGGCAGCAGGAAAGCCTGCAGCCCGCAGGTCTGTGGGGCCACGCAAGTGGTTCCCAAAGAGCTTTAGAACAAGGCATAGTTTTCCCTGCTGGCTCTTTGGGAAAGGGACCAGTCTCCAGAAATATGGCCATTTTTGTGCCTGGCGCTGCACCAAGTGGGAAAGGGTGGTTTTGAGGCTGAAGGCAGCAGGAAAGCCTGCAGCCCCCAGGTGTGTGGGGCTACGCAAGCGGTTCCCAAAGAGCTTTAGAACAAGGCATAGTTTTCCCTGCTGGCTCTTTGGGCGTGGGACCAGTCTCCAGATATATGGCCATTTTTCGGCCTGGCGTGGCGCCAAGTGGGAAAGGGTTCTTTGAGGCTGAAGAGAGCAGGAAAGCCTGCAGCCCCCAGGTGTGTGGGGCTACGCAAGCCATTCCCAAGGAGCTTTAGAACAAGGCATAGTTTTCCCTGCTGGCTCTTTGGGCGTGGGACCAATCTTCAGATATATGGCCATTTTTGGGCCTGGCGCGATGCCAAGTGGGAAAGGGTGGTTTTGAGTCTGAAGGCAGCTGAAAAGCCTGCAGCCCCCAGGTGTGTGTGGCTACGCAAGCGGTTCCCAAAGAGCTTTAGAACAAGGCATAGTTTTCCCTGCTGGCTCTTTAGGCGTGGGACCAACCTCCAGACATATGGCCATTTTTGTGCCTGGCGCAGCGCCAAGTGGGAAAGGGTGGTTTTGAGGCTGAAGGCAGCAGGAAAGCCTGCAGCCCCCAGGTGTGTGGGACTACGCAAGCGGTTCCCAAAGAGCTTTAGAACAAGGCATAGTTTTCCCTGCTGGCTCTTTGGGCGTGGGATCAGTCTCCAGATATATGGCCATTTTTGGGCCTGGCGCAGCGCCAAGTGGGAAAGGGTGGTTTTGAGGCTGAAGGCAGCAGGAAAGCCTGCAGCCCCCAGGTCTATGGGGCTACGCAAGCGGTTCCCAAAGAGCTTTAGAACAAGGCATAGTTTTCCCTGCTGGCTCTTTGGGCGTGGGACCAGTCTCCAGACATATGGCCATTTTTGGGCATCGCGCGGCGCCAAGTGGGAAAGGGTGGTTTTGAGGCTGAAGTCTGCAGGAAAGCCTGCAGCCCCCAGGTGTGTGGGGCTACGCAAGCGGTTCCCAAAGAGCTTTAGAACAAGGCATAGTTTTCCCTGCTGGCTCTTTGGGCGTGGGACCAACCTCCAGACATATGGCCATTTTTGTGCCTGGCGTGACGCCATGTGGGAAAGGTGGGTTTGAGTCTGAAGGCAGCAGGAAAGCCTGCAGCCCGCAGGTCTGTGGGGCCACGCAAGCGGTTCCCAAAGAGCTTTAGAACAAGGCATAGTTTTCCCTGCTGGCTCTTTGGGAAAGGGACCAGTCTCCAGAAATATGGCCATTTTTGTGCCTGGCAGGATGCCAAGTGGGAAAGGGTGGTTTTGAGTCTGAAGGCAGCAGGAAAGCCTGCAGCCCCCAGGTGTGTGGGGCTACGCAAGCCGTTCCCAAAGAGCTTTAGAACAAGGCATAGTTTTCCCTGCTGGTTCTTTGGGCGTGGGACCAAACTCCAGACATATGGCCATTTTTGGGCCTGGCGTGGCGCCATTTGGGAAAGGGTGGTTTTGAGGCTGAAGGCAGCAGGAAAGCCTGCAGCCCCCAGGTGTGTGGGGCTACGCAAGCGGTTCCCAAAGAGCTTTAGAACAAGGCATAGTTTTCCCTGCTGGCTCTTTGGGCGTGGGACCAGTCTCCAGCCATATGGACATTTTTGGGCCTGGCGCGGCGCCAAGTAGGAAAAGGGTGGTTTTGAGGCTGAAGGCAGCAGGAAAGCCTGCAGCCCCCAGGTGTTGGTTTGGACCAACAGGTGTTGGTTTCTCCCCCTGGCTGTTGGGAGATTTACAGCACAAAGATATCTAGTTGATTTGAAGCAGTTCCGAGAAAGTCTAAACATAATCCTCACTTTTCCCTCCTGGCACTTTCCCTGTAGGGGATACCGCAAGACGTTTCTGTATATTGGGCACAGCGCTCTGCAGGGTGTTAGCAGAGAGTTTCCCGGGACAGTGAAACCCTATGTCAGAGACACTGAGAAGAAGCCCCAATGTTCCCTCCAGGCACTTTCAGTGTGGGTGCCTTCTCCACGTGGTTCCTGGTTTCACTGCAGCTCTGAAGAGAATGTTAGCAAAGAGGTAATCGGGACAGTGCAAACAGTACTCAAAGACAGGGAGAGCAAGCTCTCTCTTGGCACTTTGGATGTGGGACATACAGCGAGATGTTTGCTGCTTTTACATTTGGCTGTTGGGAGATTTACAGCACAAAGATATCTAGTTGATTTGAAGCAGTTCCGAGAAGGTCTAAACATAATCCTCACTTTTCCCTCCTGGCACTTTCCCTGTAGGAGATACCGCAAGACGTTTCTGTATATTGGGCACAGCGCTCTGCAGGGTGTTAGCAGAGACTTTCCCGGGACAGTGAAACCCTATGTCAAAGACACTGAGAAGAAGCCCCAATGTTCCCTCCAGGCACTTTCAGTGTGGGTGCCTTCTCCACGTGGTTCCTGGTTTCACTGCAGCTCTGAAGAGAATGTTAGCAAAGAGGTAATCGGGACAGTGCAAACAGTACTCAAAGACAGGGAGAGCAAGCTCTACATTACTCTCTCGGCACTTTGGATGTGGGACATACAGCGAGATGTTTGCTGCTTTTACATTTGGCTGTTGGGAGATTTACAGCACAAAGATATCTAGTTGATTTGAAGCAGTTCCGAGAAAGTCTAAACATAATCCTCACTTTTCCCTCCTGGCACTTTCCATGTGGGAGATATAGGAGGATGTATATTGGTTTTGAGGACAACTCAATGGACAGTGTAGGGAGAAAAGTTCCTGGCTCCTTGAATGCCGTTTCTGGAGATACTGCGATCAATGTGGGAGATATGTCAAGATGTGTGTTGGTTTTGAGGACAGCTTTCTGGAGTGTCTTAGCAAAGAGGTCACACGGATAATCAGAGCAATTCTCAGAGACACTGAGACCAAGCTCCACAATTCCTCCTGGCACTTTCCCTGTAGGAGATACCGCAAGACGTTTCTGTATATTGGGCACAGCGCTCTGCAGGGTGTTAGCAGAGAGTTTCCCGGGACAGTGAAACCCTATGTCAGAGACACTGAGAAGAAGCCCCAATGTTCCCTCCAGGCACTTTCAGTGTGGGTGCCTTCTCCACGTGGTTCCTGGTTTCACTGCAGCTCTGAAGAGAATGTTAGCAAAGAGGTAATCGGGACAGTGCAAACAGTACTCAGAGACAGGGAGAGCAAGCTCTCTCTTGGCACTTTGGATGTGGGACATACAGCGAGATGTTTGCTGCTTTTACATTTGGCTGTTGGGAGATTTACAGCACAAAGATATCTAGTTGATTTGAAGCAGTTCCGAGAAAGTCTAAGCATAATCCTCACTTTTCCCTCCTGGCACTTTCACTGTAGGGGATACCGCAAGACGTTTCTGTATATTGGGCACAGCGCTCTGCAGGGTGTTAGCAGAGAGTTTCCCGGGACAGTGAAACCCTATGTCAGAGACACTGAGAAGAAGCCCCAATGTTCCCTCCAGGCACTTTCAGTGTGGGTGCCTTCTCCACGTGGTTCCTGGTTTCACTGCAGCTCTGAAGAGAATGTTAGCAAAGAGGTAATCGGGACAGTGCAAACAGTACTCAAAGACAGGGAGAGCAAGCTCTCTCTTGGCACTTTGGATGTGGGACATACAGCGAGATGTTTGCTGCTTTTACATTTGGCTGTTGGGAGATTTACAGCACAAAGATATCTAGTTGATTTGAAGCAGTTCCGAGAAAGTCTAAACATAATCCTCACTTTTCCCTCCTGGCACTTTCCCTGTAGGGGATACCGCAAGACGTTTCTGTATATTGGGCACAGCGCTCTGCAGGGTGTTAGCAGAGAGTTTCCCGGGACAGTGAAACCCTATATCGGAGACACTGAGAAGAAGCCCCAATGTTCCCTCCAGGCACTTTCAGTGTGGGTGCCTTCTCCACGTGGTTCCTGGTTTCACTGCAGCTCTGAAGAGAATGTTAGCAAAGAGGTAATCGGGACAGTGCAAACAGTACTCAAAGACAGGGAGAGCAAGCTCTCTCTTGGCACTTTGGATGTGGGACATACAGCGAGATGTTTGCTGCTTTTACATTTGGCTGTTGGGAGATTTACAGCACAAAGATATCTAGTTGATTTGAAGCAGTTCCGAGAAAGTCTAAACATAATCCTCACTTTTCCCTCCTGGCACTTTCCCTGTAGGAGATACCGCAAGACGTTTCTGTATATTGGGCACAGCGCTCTGCAGGGTGTTAGCAGAGACTTTCCCGGGACAGTGAAACCCTATGTCAAAGACACTGAGAAGAAGCCCCAATGTTCCCTCCAGGCACTTTCAGTGTGGGTGCCTTCTCCACGTGGTTCCTGGTTTCACTGCAGCTCTGAAGAGAATGTTAGCAAAGAGGTAATCGGGACAGTGCAAACAGTACTCAAAGACAGGGAGAGCAAGCTCTACATTACTCTCTTGGCACTTTGGATGTGGGACATACAGCGAGATGTTTGCTGCTTTTACATTTGGCTGTTGGGAGATTTACAGCACAAAGATATCTAGTTGATTTGAAGCAGTTCCGAGAAAGTCTAAACATAATCCTCACTTTTCCCTCCTGGCACTTTCCCTGTAGGAGATACCGCAAGACGTTTCTGTATATTGGGCACAGCGCTCTGCAGGGTGTTAGCAGAGAGTTTCCCGGGACAGTGAAACCCTATGTCAGAGACACTGAGAAGAAGCCCCAATGTTCCCTCCAGGCACTTTCAGTGTGGGTGCCTTCTCCACGTGGTTCCTGGTTTCACTGCAGCTCTGAAGAGAATGTTAGCAAAGAGGTAATCGGGACAGTGCAAACAGTACTCAAAGACAGGGAGAGCAAGCTCTACATTACTCTCTTGGCACTTTGGATGTGGGACATACAGCGAGATGTTTGCTGCTTTTACATTTGGCTGTTGGGAGATTTACAGCACAAAGATATCTAGTTGATTTGAAGCAGTTCCGAGAAAGTCTAAACATAATCCTCACTTTTCCCTCCTGGCACTTTCCCTGTAGGGGATACCGCAAGACGTTTCTGTACATTGGGCACAGCGCTCTGCAGGGTGTTAGCAGAGAGTTTCCCGGGACAGTGAAACCCTATATCGGAGACACTGAGAAGAAGCCCCAATGTTCACTCCAGGCACTTTCAGTGTGGGTGCCTTCTCCACGTGGTTCCTGGTTTCACTGCAGCTCTGAAGAGAATGTTAGCAAAGAGGTAATCGGGACAGTGCAAACAGTACTCAAAGACAGGGAGAGCAAGCTCTCTCTTGGCACTTTGGATGTGGGACATACAGCGAGATGTTTGCTGCTTTTACATTTGGCTGTTGGGAGATTTACAGCACAAAGATATCTAGTTGATTTGAAGCAGTTCCGAGAAAGTCTAAGCATAATCCTCACTTTTCCCTCCTGGCACTTTCCCTGTAGGGGATACCGCAAGACGTTTCTGTATATTGGGCACAGCGCTCTGCAGGGTGTTAGCAGAGAGTTTCCCGGGACAGTGAAACCCTATGTCAGAGACACTGAGAAGAAGCCCCAATGTTCCCTCCAGGCACTTTCAGTGTGGGTGCCTTCTCCACGTGGTTCCTGGTTTCACTGCAGCTCTGAAGAGAATGTTAGCAAAGAGGTAATCGGGACAGTGCAAACAGTACTCAAAGACAGGGAGAGCAAGCTCTCTCTTGGCACTTTGGATGTGGGACATACAGCGAGATGTTTGCTGCTTTTACATTTGGCTGTTGGGAGATTTACAGCACAAAGATATCTAGTTGATTTGAAGCAGTTCCGAGAAAGTCTAAACATAATCCTCACTTTTCCCTCCTGGCACTTTCCCTGTAGGGGATACCGCAAGACGTTTCTGTATATTGGGCACAGCGCTCTGCAGGGTGTTAGCAGAGAGTTTCCCGGGACAGTGAAACCCTATGTCAGAGACACTGAGAAGAAGCCCCAATGTTCCCTCCAGGCACTTTCAGTGTGGGTGCCTTCTCCACGTGGTTCCTGGTTTCACTGCAGCTCTGAAGAGAATGTTAGCAAAGAGGTAATCGGGACAGTGCAAACAGTACTCAAAGACAGGGAGAGCAAGCTCTCTCTTGGCACTTTGGATGTGGGACATACAGCGAGATGTTTGCTGCTTTTACATTTGGCTGTTGGGAGATTTACAGCACAAAGATATCTAGTTGATTTGAAGCAGTTCCGAGAAAGTCTAAACATAATCCTCACTTTTCCCTCCTGGCACTTTCCCTGTAGGAGATACCGCAAGACGTTTCTGTATATTGGGCACAGCGCTCTGCAGGGTGTTAGCAGAGAGTTTCCCGGGACAGTGAAACCCTATGTCAGAGACACTGAGAAGAAGCCCCAATGTTCCCTCCAGGCACTTTCAGTGTGGGTGCCTTCTCCACGTGGTTCCTGGTTTCACTGCAGCTCTGAAGAGAATGTTAGCAAAGAGGTAATCGGGACAGTGCAAACAGTACTCAAAGACAGGGAGAGCAAGCTCTCTCTTGGCACTTTGGATGTGGGACATACAGCGAGATGTTTGCTGCTTTTACATTTGGCTGTTGGGAGATTTACAGCACAAAGATATCTAGTTGATTTGAAGCAGTTCCGAGAAAGTCTAAACATAATCCTCACTTTTCCCTCCTGGCACTTTCCCTGTAGGAGATACCGCAAGACGTTTCTGTATATTGGGCACAGCGCTCTGCAGGGTGTTAGCAGAGACTTTCCCGGGACAGTGAAACCCTATGTCAAAGACACTGAGAAGAAGCCCCAATGTTCCCTCCAGGCACTTTCAGTGTGGGTGCCTTCTCCACGTGGTTCCTGGTTTCACTGCAGCTCTGAAGAGAATGTTAGCAAAGAGGTAATCGGGACAGTGCAAACAGTACTCAAAGACAGGGAGAGCAAGCTCTACATTACTCTCTTGGCACTTTGGATGTGGGACATACAGCGAGATGTTTGCTGCTTTTACATTTGGCTGTTGGGAGATTTACAGCACAAAGATATCTAGTTGATTTGAAGCAGTTCCGAGAAAGTCTAAACATAATCCTCACTTTTCCCTCCTGGCACTTTCCCTGTAGGAGATACCGCAAGACGTTTCTGTATATTGGGCACAGCGCTCTGCAGGGTGTTAGCAGAGAGTTTCCCGGGACAGTGAAACCCTATGTCAGAGACACTGAGAAGAAGCCCCAATGTTCCCTCCAGGCACTTTCAGTGTGGGTGCCTTCTCCACGTGGTTCCTGGTTTCACTGCAGCTCTGAAGAGAATGTTAGCAAAGAGGTAATCGGGACAGTGCAAACAGTACTCAAAGACAGGGAGAGCAAGCTCTACATTACTCTCTTGGCACTTTGGATGTGGGACATACAGCGAGATGTTTGCTGCTTTTACATTTGGCTGTTGGGAGATTTACAGCACAAAGATATCTAGTTGATTTGAAGCAGTTCCGAGAAAGTCTAAACATAATCCTCACTTTTCCCTCCTGGCACTTTCCCTGTAGGGGATACCGCAAGACGTTTCTGTACATTGGGCACAGCGCTCTGCAGGGTGTTAGCAGAGAGTTTCCCGGGACAGTGAAACCCTATATCGGAGACACTGAGAAGAAGCCCCAATGTTCACTCCAGGCACTTTCAGTGTGGGTGCCTTCTCCACGTGGTTCCTGGTTTCACTGCAGCTCTGAAGAGAATGTTAGCAAAGAGGTAATCGGGACAGTGCAAACAGTACTCAAAGACAGGGAGAGCAAGCTCTCTCTTGGCACTTTGGATGTGGGACATACAGCGAGATGTTTGCTGCTTTTACATTTGGCTGTTGGGAGATTTACAGCACAAAGATATCTAGTTGATTTGAAGCAGTTCCGAGAAAGTCTAAGCATAATCCTCACTTTTCCCTCCTGGCACTTTCACTGTAGGGGATACCGCAAGACGTTTCTGTATATTGGGCACAGCGCTCTGCAGGGTGTTAGCAGAGAGTTTCCCGGGACAGTGAAACCCTATGTCAGAGACACTGAGAAGAAGCCCCAATGTTCCCTCCAGGCACTTTCAGTGTGGGTGCCTTCTCCACGTGGTTCCTGGTTTCACTGCAGCTCTGAAGAGAATGTTAGCAAAGAGGTAATCGGGACAGTGCAAACAGTACTCAAAGACAGGGAGAGCAAGCTCTCTCTTGGCACTTTGGATGTGGGACATACAGCGAGATGTTTGCTGCTTTTACATTTGGCTGTTGGGAGATTTACAGCACAAAGATATCTAGTTGATTTGAAGCAGTTCCGAGAAAGTCTAAACATAATCCTCACTTTTCCCTCCTGGCACTTTCCCTGTAGGGGATACCGCAAGACGTTTCTGTATATTGGGCACAGCGCTCTGCAGGGTGTTAGCAGAGAGTTTCCCGGGACAGTGAAACCCTATGTCAGAGACACTGAGAAGAAGCCCCAATGTTCCCTCCAGGCACTTTCAGTGTGGGTGCCTTCTCCACGTGGTTCCTGGTTTCACTGCAGCTCTGAAGAGAATGTTAGCAAAGAGGTAATCGGGACAGTGCAAACAGTACTCAAAGACAGGGAGAGCAAGCTCTCTCTTGGCACTTTGGATGTGGGACATACAGCGAGATGTTTGCTGCTTTTACATTTGGCTGTTGGGAGATTTACAGCACAAAGATATCTAGTTGATTTGAAGCAGTTCCGAGAAAGTCTAAACATAATCCTCACTTTTCCCTCCTGGCACTTTCCCTGTAGGAGATACCGCAAGACGTTTCTGTATATTGGGCACAGCGCTCTGCAGGGTGTTAGCAGAGAGTTTCCCGGGACAGTGAAACCCTATGTCAGAGACACTGAGAAGAAGCCCCAATGTTCCCTCCAGGCACTTTCAGTGTGGGTGCCTTCTCCACGTGGTTCCTGGTTTCACTGCAGCTCTGAAGAGAATGTTAGCAAAGAGGTAATCGGGACAGTGCAAACAGTACTCAAAGACAGGGAGAGCAAGCTCTCTCTTGGCACTTTGGATGTGGGACATACAGCGAGATGTTTGCTGCTTTTACATTTGGCTGTTGGGAGATTTACAGCACAAAGATATCTAGTTGATTTGAAGCAGTTCCGAGAAAGTCTAAGCATAATCCTCACTTTTCCCTCCTGGCACTTTCCCTGTAGGGGATACCGCAAGACGTTTCTGTATATTGGGCACAGCGCTCTGCAGGGTGTTAGCAGAGAGTTTCCCGGGACAGTGAAACCCTATGTCAGAGACACTGAGAAGAAGCCCCAATGTTCCCTCCAGGCACTTTCAGTGTGGGTGCCTTCTCCACGTGGTTCCTGGTTTCACTGCAGCTCTGAAGAGAATGTTAGCAAAGAGGTAATCGGGACAGTGCAAACAGTACTCAAAGACAGGGAGAGCAAGCTCTCTCTTGGCACTTTGGATGTGGGACATACAGCGAGATGTTTGCTGCTTTTACATTTGGCTGTTGGGAGATTTACAGCACAAAGATATCTAGTTGATTTGAAGCAGTTCCGAGAAAGTCTAAACATAATCCTCACTTTTCCCTCCTGGCACTTTCCCTGTAGGGGATACCGCAAGACGTTTCTGTATATTGGGCACAGCGCTCTGCAGGGTGTTAGCAGAGAGTTTCCCGGGACAGTGAAACCCTATGTCAGAGACACTGAGAAGAAGCCCCAATGTTCCCTCCAGGCACTTTCAGTGTGGGTGCCTTCTCCACGTGGTTCCTGGTTTCACTGCAGCTCTGAAGAGAATGTTAGCAAAGAGGTAATCGGGACAGTGCAAACAGTACTCAAAGACAGGGAGAGCAAGCTCTCTCTTGGCACTTTGGATGTGGGACATACAGCGAGATGTTTGCTGCTTTTACATTTGGCTGTTGGGAGATTTACAGCACAAAGATATCTAGTTGATTTGAAGCAGTTCCGAGAAAGTCTAAACATAATCCTCACTTTTCCCTCCTGGCACTTTCCCTGTAGGAGATACCGCAAGACGTTTCTGTACATTGGGCACAGCGCTCTGCAGGGTGTTAGCAGAGAGTTTCCCGGGACAGTGAAACCCTATGTCAAAGACACTGAGAAGAAGCCCCAATGTTCCCTCCAGGCACTTTCAGTGTGGGTGCCTTCTCCACGTGGTTCCTGGTTTCACTGCAGCTCTGAAGAGAATGTTAGCAAAGAGGTAATCGGGACAGTGCAAACAGTACTCAAAGACAGGGAGAGCAAGCTCTACATTACTCTCTTGGCACTTTGGATGTGGGACATACAGCGAGATGTTTGCTGCTTTTACATTTGGCTGTTGGGAGATTTACAGCACAAAGATATCTAGTTGATTTGAAGCAGTTCCGAGAAAGTCTAAACATAATCCTCACTTTTCCCTCCTGGCACTTTCCCTGTAGGGGATACCGCAAGACGTTTCTGTATATTGGGCACAGCGCTCTGCAGGGTGTTAGCAGAGAGTTTCCCGGGACAGTGAAACCCTATGTCAGAGACACTGAGAAGAAGCCCCAATGTTCCCTCCAGGCACTTTCAGTGTGGGTGCCTTCTCCACGTGGTTCCTGGTTTCACTGCAGCTCTGAAGAGAATGTTAGCAAAGAGGTAATCGGGACAGTGCAAACAGTACTCAAAGACAGGGAGAGCAAGCTCTCTCTTGGCACTTTGGATGTGGGACATACAGCGAGATGTTTGCTGCTTTTACATTTGGCTGTTGGGAGATTTACAGCACAAAGATATCTAGTTGATTTGAAGCAGTTCCGAGAAAGTCTAAGCATAATCCTCACTTTTCCCTCCTGGCACTTTCCCTGTAGGGGATACCGCAAGACGTTTCTGTATATTGGGCACAGCGCTCTGCAGGGTGTTAGCAGAGAGTTTCCCGGGACAGTGAAACCCTATGTCAGAGACACTGAGAAGAAGCCCCAATGTTCCCTCCAGGCACTTTCAGTGTGGGTGCCTTCTCCACGTGGTTCCTGGTTTCACTGCAGCTCTGAAGAGAATGTTAGCAAAGAGGTAATCGGGACAGTGCAAACAGTACTCAAAGACAGGGAGAGCAAGCTCTCTCTTGGCACTTTGGATGTGGGACATACAGCGAGATGTTTGCTGCTTTTACATTTGGCTGTTGGGAGATTTACAGCACAAAGATATCTAGTTGATTTGAAGCAGTTCCGAGAAAGTCTAAACATAATCCTCACTTTTCCCTCCTGGCACTTTCCCTGTAGGGGATACCGCAAGACGTTTCTGTATATTGGGCACAGCGCTCTGCAGGGTGTTAGCAGAGAGTTTCCCGGGACAGTGAAACCCTATGTCAGAGACACTGAGAAGAAGCCCCAATGTTCCCTCCAGGCACTTTCAGTGTGGGTGCCTTCTCCACGTGGTTCCTGGTTTCACTGCAGCTCTGAAGAGAATGTTAGCAAAGAGGTAATCGGGACAGTGCAAACAGTACTCAAAGACAGGGAGAGCAAGCTCTCTCTTGGCACTTTGGATGTGGGACATACAGCGAGATGTTTGCTGCTTTTACATTTGGCTGTTGGGAGATTTACAGCACAAAGATATCTAGTTGATTTGAAGCAGTTCCGAGAAAGTCTAAACATAATCCTCACTTTTCCCTCCTGGCACTTTCCCTGTAGGAGATACCGCAAGACGTTTCTGTACATTGGGCACAGCGCTCTGCAGGGTGTTAGCAGAGAGTTTCCCGGGACAGTGAAACCCTATGTCAAAGACACTGAGAAGAAGCCCCAATGTTCCCTCCAGGCACTTTCAGTGTGGGTGCCTTCTCCACGTGGTTCCTGGTTTCACTGCAGCTCTGAAGAGAATGTTAGCAAAGAGGTAATCGGGACAGTGCAAACAGTACTCAAAGACAGGGAGAGCAAGCTCTACATTACTCTCTCGGCACTTTGGATGTGGGACATACAGCGAGATGTTTGCTGCTTTTACATTTGGCTGTTGGGAGATTTACAGCACAAAGATATCTAGTTGATTTGAAGCAGTTCCGAGAAAGTCTAAACATAATCCTCACTTTTCCCTCCTGGCACTTTCCCTGTAGGGGATACCGCAAGACGTTTCTGTACATTGGGCACAGCGCTCTGCAGGGTGTTAGCAGAGAGTTTCCCGGGACAGTGAAACCCTATATCGGAGACACTGAGAAGAAGCCCCAATGTTCCCTCCAGGCACTTTCAGTGTGGGTGCCTTCTCCACGTGGTTCCTGGTTTCACTGCAGCTCTGAAGAGAATGTTAGCAAAGAGGTAATCGGGACAGTGCAAACAGTACTCAAAGACAGGGAGAGCAAGCTCTCTCTTGGCACTTTGGATGTGGGACATACAGCGAGATGTTTGCTGCTTTTACATTTGGCTGTTGGGAGATTTACAGCACAAAGATATCTAGTTGATTTGAAGCAGTTCCGAGAAAGTCTAAACATAATCCTCACTTTTCCCTCCTGGCACTTTCCCTGTAGGAGATACCGCAAGACGTTTCTGTACATTGGGCACAGCGCTCTGCAGGGTGTTAGCAGAGACTTTCCCGGGACAGTGAAACCCTATGTCAAAGACACTGAGAAGAAGCCCCAATGTTCCCTCCAGGCACTTTCAGTGTGGGTGCCTTCTCCACGTGGTTCCTGGTTTCACTGCAGCTCTGAAGAGAATGTTAGCAAAGAGGTAATCGGGACAGTGCAAACAGTACTCAAAGACAGGGAGAGCAAGCTCTACATTACTCTCTCGGCACTTTGGATGTGGGGACATACAGCGAGATGTTTGCTGCTTTTACATTTGGCTGTTGGGAGATTTACAGCACAAAGATATCTAGTTGATTTGAAGCAGTTCCGAGAAAGTCTAAACATAATCCTCACTTTTCCCTCCTGGCACTTTCCCTGTAGGGGATACCGCAAGACGTTTCTGTATATTGGGCACAGCGCTCTGCAGGGTGTTAGCAGAGAGTTTCCCGGGACAGTGAAACCCTATGTCAGAGACACTGAGAAGAAGCCCCCAATGTTCCCTCCAGGCACTTTCAGTGGGTGCCTTCTCCACGTGGTTCCTGGTTTCACTGCAGCTCTGAAGAGAATGTTAGCAAAGAGGTAATCGGGACAGTGCAAACAGTACTCAAAGACAGGGAGAGCAAGCTCTCTCTTGGCACTTTGGATGTGGGACATACAGCGAGATGTTTGCTGCTTTTACATTTGGCTGTTGGGAGATTTACAGCACAAAGATATCTAGTTGATTTGAAGCAGTTCCGAGAAAGTCTAAACATAATCCTCACTTTTCCCTCCTGGCACTTTCCCTGTAGGAGATACCGCAAGACGTTTCTGTATATTGGGCACAGCGCTCTGCAGGGTGTTAGCAGAGAGTTTCCCGGGACAGTGAAACCCTATGTCAGAGACACTGAGAAGAAGCCCCAATGTTCCCTCCAGGCACTTTCAGTGTGGGTGCCTTCTCCACGTGGTTCCTGGTTTCACTGCAGCTCTGAAGAGAATGTTAGCAAAGAGGTAATCGGGACAGTGCAAACAGTACTCAAAGACAGGGAGAGCAAGCTCTACATTACTCTCTTGGCACTTTGGATGTGGGACATACAGCGAGATGTTTGCTGCTTTTACATTTGGCTGTTGGGAGATTTACAGCACAAAGATATCTAGTTGATTTGAAGCAGTTCCGAGAAAGTCTAAACATAATCCTCACTTTTCCCTCCTGGCACTTTCCCTGTAGGGGATACCGCAAGACGTTTCTGTACATTGGGCACAGCGCTCTGCAGGGTGTTAGCAGAGAGTTTCCCGGGACAGTGAAACCCTATATCGGAGACACTGAGAAGAAGCCCCAATGTTCACTCCAGGCACTTTCAGTGTGGGTGCCTTCTCCACGTGGTTCCTGGTTTCACTGCAGCTCTGAAGAGAATGTTAGCAAAGAGGTAATCGGGACAGTGCAAACAGTACTCAAAGACAGGGAGAGCAAGCTCTCTCTTGGCACTTTGGATGTGGGACATACAGCGAGATGTTTGCTGCTTTTACATTTGGCTGTTGGGAGATTTACAGCACAAAGATATCTAGTTGATTTGAAGCAGTTCCGAGAAAGTCTAAGCATAATCCTCACTTTTCCCTCCTGGCACTTTCACTGTAGGGGATACCGCAAGACGTTTCTGTATATTGGGCACAGCGCTCTGCAGGGTGTTAGCAGAGAGTTTCCCGGGACAGTGAAACCCTATGTCAGAGACACTGAGAAGAAGCCCCAATGTTCCCTCCAGGCACTTTCAGTGTGGGTGCCTTCTCCACGTGGTTCCTGGTTTCACTGCAGCTCTGAAGAGAATGTTAGCAAAGAGGTAATCGGGACAGTGCAAACAGTACTCAAAGACAGGGAGAGCAAGCTCTCTCTTGGCACTTTGGATGTGGGACATACAGCGAGATGTTTGCTGCTTTTACATTTGGCTGTTGGGAGATTTACAGCACAAAGATATCTAGTTGATTTGAAGCAGTTCCGAGAAAGTCTAAACATAATCCTCACTTTTCCCTCCTGGCACTTTCCCTGTAGGGGATACCGCAAGACGTTTCTGTACATTGGGCACAGCGCTCTGCAGGGTGTTAGCAGAGAGTTTCCCGGGACAGTGAAACCCTATGTCAGAGACACTGAGAAGAAGCCCCAATGTTCCCTCCAGGCACTTTCAGTGTGGGTGCCTTCTCCACGTGGTTCCTGGTTTCACTGCAGCTCTGAAGAGAATGTTAGCAAAGAGGTAATCGGGACAGTGCAAACAGTACTCAAAGACAGGGAGAGCAAGCTCTCTCTTGGCACTTTGGATGTGGGACATACAGCGAGATGTTTGCTGCTTTTACATTTGGCTGTTGGGAGATTTACAGCACAAAGATATCTAGTTGATTTGAAGCAGTTCCGAGAAAGTCTAAGCATAATCCTCACTTTTCCCTCCTGGCACTTTCCCTGTAGGGGATACCGCAAGACGTTTCTGTATATTGGGCACAGCGCTCTGCAGGGTGTTAGCAGAGAGTTTCCCGGGACAGTGAAACCCTATGTCAGAGACACTGAGAAGAAGCCCCAATGTTCCCTCCAGGCACTTTCAGTGTGGGTGCCTTCTCCACGTGGTTCCTGGTTTCACTGCAGCTCTGAAGAGAATGTTAGCAAAGAGGTAATCGGGACAGTGCAAACAGTACTCAAAGACAGGGAGAGCAAGCTCTCTCTTGGCACTTTGGATGTGGGACATACAGCGAGATGTTTGCTGCTTTTACATTTGGCTGTTGGGAGATTTACAGCACAAAGATATCTAGTTGATTTGAAGCAGTTCCGAGAAAGTCTAAGCATAATCCTCACTTTTCCCTCCTGGCACTTTCCCTGTAGGAGATACCGCAAGACGTTTCTGTATATTGGGCACAGCGCTCTGCAGGGTGTTAGCAGAGAGTTTCCCGGGACAGTGAAACCCTATGTCAGAGACACTGAGAAGAAGCCCCAATGGTCCTTCCAGACACTTTCAGTGTGGGTGCCTTCTCCACGTGGTTCCTGGTTTCACTGCAGCTCTGAAGAGAATGTTAGCAAAGAGGAAATCGGGACAGTGCAAACAGTACTCAAAGACAGGGAGAGCAAGCTCTACATTACTCTCTTGGCACTTTGGATGTGGGACATACAGCGAGATGTTTGCTGCTTTTACATTTGGCTGTTGGGAGATTTACAGCACAAAGATATCTAGTTGATTTGAAGCAGTTCCGAGAAAGTCTAAGCATAATCCTCACTTTTCCCTCCTGGTACTTTCCCTGTAGGGGATACCGCAAGACGTTTCTGTATATTGGGCACAGCGCTCTGCAGGGTGTTAGCAGAGAGTTTCCCGGGACAGTGAAACCCTATGTCAGAGACACTGAGAAGAAGCCCCAATGTTCCCTCCAGGCACTTTCAGTGTGGGTGCCTTCTCCACGTGGTTCCTGGTTTCACTGCAGCTCTGAAGAGAATGTTAGCAAAGAGGTAATCGGGACAGTGCAAACAGTACTCAAAGACAGGGAGAGCAAGCTCTCTCTTGGCACTTTGGATGTGGGACATACAGCGAGATGTTTGCTGCTTTTACATTTGGCTGTTGGGAGATTTACAGCACAAAGATATCTAGTTGATTTGAAGCAGTTCCGAGAAAGTCTAAACATAATCCTCACTTTTCCCTCCTGGCACTTTCCCTGTAGGAGATACCGCAAGACGTTTCTGTATATTGGGCACAGCGCTCTGCAGGGTGTTAGCAGAGAGTTTCCCGGGACAGTGAAACCCTATGTCAGAGACACTGAGAAGAAGCCCCAATGTTCCCTCCAGGCACTTTCAGTGTGGGTGCCTTCTCCACGTGGTTCCTGGTTTCACTGCAGCTCTGAAGAGAATGTTAGCAAAGAGGTAATCGGGACAGTGCAAACAGTACTCAAAGACAGGGAGAGCAAGCTCTACATTACTCTCTTGGCACTTTGGATGTGGGACATACAGCGAGATGTTTGCTGCTTTTACATTTGGCTGTTGGGAGATTTACAGCACAAAGATATCTAGTTGATTTGAAGCAGTTCCGAGAAAGTCTAAGCATAATCCTCACTTTTCCCTCCTGGCACTTTCCCTGTAGGGGATACCGCAAGACGTTTCTGTACATTGGGCACAGCGCTCTGCAGGGTGTTAGCAGAGAGTTTCCCGGGACAGTGAAACCCTATATCGGAGACACTGAGAAGAAGCCCCAATGTTCACTCCAGGCACTTTCAGTGTGGGTGCCTTCTCCACGTGGTTCCTGGTTTCACTGCAGCTCTGAAGAGAATGTTAGCAAAGAGGTAATCGGGACAGTGCAAACAGTACTCAAAGACAGGGAGAGCAAGCTCTCTCTTGGCACTTTGGATGTGGGACATACAGCGAGATGTTTGCTGCTTTTACATTTGGCTGTTGGGAGATTTACAGCACAAAGATATCTAGTTGATTTGAAGCAGTTCCGAGAAAGTCTAAACATAATCCTCACTTTTCCCTCCTGGCACTTTCCCTGTAGGGGATACCGCAAGACGTTTCTGTACATTGGGCACAGCGCTCTGCAGGGTGTTAGCAGAGAGTTTCCCGGGACAGTGAAACCCTATGTCAGAGACACTGAGAAGAAGCCCCAATGTTCCCTCCAGGCACTTTCAGTGTGGGTGCCTTCTCCACGTGGTTCCTGGTTTCACTGCAGCTCTGAAGAGAATGTTAGCAAAGAGGTAATCGGGACAGTGCAAACAGTACTCAAAGACAGGGAGAGCAAGCTCTCTCTTGGCACTTTGGATGTGGGACATACAGCGAGATGTTTGCTGCTTTTACATTTGGCTGTTGGGAGATTTACAGCACAAAGATATCTAGTTGATTTGAAGCAGTTCCGAGAAAGTCTAAGCATAATCCTCACTTTTCCCTCCTGGCACTTTCCCTGTAGGGGATACCGCAAGACGTTTCTGTATATTGGGCACAGCGCTCTGCAGGGTGTTAGCAGAGAGTTTCCCGGGACAGTGAAACCCTATGTCAGAGACACTGAGAAGAAGCCCCAATGTTCCCTCCAGGCACTTTCAGTGTGGGTGCCTTCTCCACGTGGTTCCTGGTTTCACTGCAGCTCTGAAGAGAATGTTAGCAAAGAGGTAATCGGGACAGTGCAAACAGTACTCAAAGACAGGGAGAGCAAGCTCTCTCTTGGCACTTTGGATGTGGGACATACAGCGAGATGTTTGCTGCTTTTACATTTGGCTGTTGGGAGATTTACAGCACAAAGATATCTAGTTGATTTGAAGCAGTTCCGAGAAAGTCTAAACATAATCCTCACTTTTCCCTCCTGGCACTTTCCCTGTAGGAGATACCGCAAGACGTTTCTGTATATTGGGCACAGCGCTCTGCAGGGTGTTAGCAGAGAGTTTCCCGGGACAGTGAAACCCTATGTCAGAGACACTGAGAAGAAGCCCCAATGTTCCCTCCAGGCACTTTCAGTGTGGGTGCCTTCTCCACGTGGTTCCTGGTTTCACTGCAGCTCTGAAGAGAATGTTAGCAAAGAGGTAATCGGGACAGTGCAAACAGTACTCAAAGACAGGGAGAGCAAGCTCTACATTACTCTCTTGGCACTTTGGATGTGGGACATACAGCGAGATGTTTGCTGCTTTTACATTTGGCTGTTGGGAGATTTACAGCACAAAGATATCTAGTTGATTTGAAGCAGTTCCGAGAAAGTCTAAGCATAATCCTCACTTTTCCCTCCTGGCACTTTCCCTGTAGGGGATACCGCAAGACGTTACTGTACATTGGGCACAGCGCTCTGCAGGGTGTTAGCAGAGAGTTTCCCGGGACAGTGAAACCCTATATCGGAGACACTGAGAAGAAGCCCCAATGTTCACTCCAGGCACTTTCAGTGTGGGTGCCTTCTCCACGTGGTTCCTGGTTTCACTGCAGCTCTGAAGAGAATGTTAGCAAAGAGGTAATCGGGACAGTGCAAACAGTACTCAAAGACAGGGAGAGCAAGCTCTCTCTTGGCACTTTGGATGTGGGACATACAGCGAGATGTTTGCTGCTTTTACATTTGGCTGTTGGGAGATTTACAGCACAAAGATATCTAGTTGATTTGAAGCAGTTCCGAGAAAGTCTAAACATAATCCTCACTTTTCCCTCCTGGCACTTTCCCTGTAGGGGATACCGCAAGACGTTTCTGTACATTGGGCACAGCGCTCTGCAGGGTGTTAGCAGAGAGTTTCCCGGGACAGTGAAACCCTATGTCAGAGACACTGAGAAGAAGCCCCAATGTTCCCTCCAGGCACTTTCAGTGTGGGTGCCTTCTCCACGTGGTTCCTGGTTTCACTGCAGCTCTGAAGAGAATGTTAGCAAAGAGGTAATCGGGACAGTGCAAACAGTACTCAAAGACAGGGAGAGCAAGCTCTCTCTTGGCACTTTGGATGTGGGACATACAGCGAGATGTTTGCTGCTTTTACATTTGGCTGTTGGGAGATTTACAGCACAAAGATATCTAGTTGATTTGAAGCAGTTCCGAGAAAGTCTAAACATAATCCTCACTTTTCCCTCCTGGCACTTTCCCTGTAGGGGATACCGCAAGACGTTTCTGTATATTGGGCACAGCGCTCTGCAGGGTGTTAGCAGAGAGTTTCCCGGGACAGTGAAACCCTATGTCAGAGACACTGAGAAGAAGCCCCAATGTTCCCTCCAGGCACTTTCAGTGTGGGTGCCTTCTCCACGTGGTTCCTGGTTTCACTGCAGCTCTGAAGAGAATGTTAGCAAAGAGGTAATCGGGACAGTGCAAACAGTACTCAAAGACAGGGAGAGCAAGCTCTCTCTTGGCACTTTGGATGTGGGACATACAGCGAGATGTTTGCTGCTTTTACATTTGGCTGTTGGGAGATTTACAGCACAAAGATATCTAGTTGATTTGAAGCAGTTCCGAGAAAGTCTAAACATAATCCTCACTTTTCCCTCCTGGCACTTTCCCTGTAGGGGATACCGCAAGACGTTTCTGTATATTGGGCACAGCGCTCTGCAGGGTGTTAGCAGAGAGTTTCCCGGGACAGTGAAACCCTATGTCAGAGACACTGAGAAGAAGCCCCAATGTTCCCTCCAGGCACTTTCAGTGTGGGTGCCTTCTCCACGTGGTTCCTGGTTTCACTGCAGCTCTGAAGAGAATGTTAGCAAAGAGGTAATCGGGACAGTGCAAACAGTACTCAAAGACAGGGAGAGCAAGCTCTCTCTTGGCACTTTGGATGTGGGACATACAGCGAGATGTTTGCTGCTTTTACATTTGGCTGTTGGGAGATTTACAGCACAAAGATATCTAGTTGATTTGAAGCAGTTCCGAGAAAGTCTAAACATAATCCTCACTTTTCCCTCCTGGCACTTTCCCTGTAGGGGATACCGCAAGACGTTTCTGTACATTGGGCACAGCGCTCTGCAGGGTGTTAGCAGAGAGTTTCCCGGGACAGTGAAACCCTATGTCAGAGACACTGAGAAGAAGCCCCAATGTTCCCTCCAGGCACTTTCAGTGTGGGTGCCTTCTCCACGTGGTTCCTGGTTTCACTGCAGCTCTGAAGAGAATGTTAGCAAAGAGGTAATCGGGACAGTGCAAACAGTACTCAAAGACAGGGAGAGCAAGCTCTCTCTTGGCACTTTGGATGTGGGACATACAGCGAGATGTTTGCTGCTTTTACATTTGGCTGTTGGGAGATTTACAGCACAAAGATATCTAGTTGATTTGAAGCAGTTCCGAGAAAGTCTAAGCATAATCCTCACTTTTCCCTCCTGGCACTTTCCCTGTAGGGGATACCGCAAGACGTTTCTGTATATTGGGCACAGCGCTCTGCAGGGTGTTAGCAGAGAGTTTCCCGGGACAGTGAAACCCTATGTCAGAGACACTGAGAAGAAGCCCCAATGTTCCCTCCAGGCACTTTCAGTGTGGGTGCCTTCTCCACGTGGTTCCTGGTTTCACTGCAGCTCTGAAGAGAATGTTAGCAAAGAGGTAATCGGGACAGTGCAAACAGTACTCAAAGACAGGGAGAGCAAGCTCTCTCTTGGCACTTTGGATGTGGGACATACAGCGAGATGTTTGCTGCTTTTACATTTGGCTGTTGGGAGATTTACAGCACAAAGATATCTAGTTGATTTGAAGCAGTTCCGAGAAAGTCTAAACATAATCCTCACTTTTCCCTCCTGGCACTTTCCCTGTAGGGGATACCGCAAGACGTTTCTGTATATTGGGCACAGCGCTCTGCAGGGTGTTAGCAGAGAGTTTCCCGGGACAGTGAAACCCTATGTCAGAGACACTGAGAAGAAGCCCCAATGTTCCCTCCAGGCACTTTCAGTGTGGGTGCCTTCTCCACGTGGTTCCTGGTTTCACTGCAGCTCTGAAGAGAATGTTAGCAAAGAGGTAATCGGGACAGTGCAAACAGTACTCAAAGACAGGGAGAGCAAGCTCTCTCTTGGCACTTTGGATGTGGGACATACAGCGAGATGTTTGCTGCTTTTACATTTGGCTGTTGGGAGATTTACAGCACAAAGATATCTAGTTGATTTGAAGCAGTTCCGAGAAAGTCTAAGCATAATCCTCACTTTTCCCTCCTGGCACTTTCCCTGTAGGAGATACCGCAAGACGTTTCTGTATATTGGGCACAGCGCTCTGCAGGGTGTTAGCAGAGAGTTTCCCGGGACAGTGAAACCCTATGTCAGAGACACTGAGAAGAAGCCCCAATGGTCCTTCCAGACACTTTCAGTGTGGGTGCCTTCTCCACGTGGTTCCTGGTTTCACTGCAGCTCTGAAGAGAATGTTAGCAAAGAGGAAATCGGGACAGTGCAAACAGTACTCAAAGACAGGGAGAGCAAGCTCTACATTACTCTCTTGGCACTTTGGATGTGGGACATACAGCGAGATGTTTGCTGCTTTTACATTTGGCTGTTGGGAGATTTACAGCACAAAGATATCTAGTTGATTTGAAACAGTTCCGAGAAAGTCTAAGCATAATCCTCACTTTTCCCTCCTGGCACTTTCCCTGTAGGGGATACCGCAAGACGTTTCTGTATATTGGGCACAGCGCTCTGCAGGGTGTTAGCAGAGAGTTTCCCGGGACAGTGAAACCCTCTGTCAGAGACACTGAGAAGAAGCCCCAATGTTCCCTCCAGGCACTTTCAGTGTGGGTGCCTTCTCCACGTGGTTCCTGGTTTCACTGCAGCTCTGAAGAGAATGTTAGCAAAGAGGTAATCGGGACAGTGCAAACAGTACTCAAAGACAGGGAGAGCAAGCTCTCTCTTGGCACTTTGGATGTGGGACATACAGCGAGATGTTTGCTGCTTTTACATTTGGCTGTTGGGAGATTTACAGCACAAAGATATCTAGTTGATTTGAAGCAGTTCCGAGAAAGTCTAAGCATAATCCTCACTTTTCCCTCCTGGCACTTTCCCTGTAGAGGATACCGCAAGACGTTTCTGTATATTGGGCACAGCGCTCTGCAGGGTGTTAGCAGAGAGTTTCCCGGGACAGTGAAACCCTATGTCGGAGACACTGAGAAGAAGCCCCAATGTTCCCTCCAGGCACTTTCAGTGTGGGTGCCTTCTCCACGTGGTTCCTGGTTTCACTGCAGCTCTGAAGAGAATGTTAGCAAAGAGGTAATCGGGACAGTGCAAACAGTACTCAAAGACAGGGAGAGCAAGCTCTACATTACTCTCTTGGCACTTTGGATGTGGGACATACAGCGAGATGTTTGCTGCTTTTACATTTGGCTGTTGGGAGATTTACAGCACAAAGATATCTAGTTGATTTGAAGCAGTTCCGAGAAAGTCTAAACATAATCCTCACTTTTCCCTCCTGGCACTTTCCCTGTAGGAGATACCGCAAGACGTTTCTGTATATTGGGCACAGCGCTCTGCAGGGTGTTAGCAGAGAGTTTCCCGGGACAGTGAAACCCTATGTCAGAGACACTGAGAAGAAGCCCCAATGTTCCCTCCAGGCACTTTCAGTGTGGGTGCCTTCTCCACGTGGTTCCTGGTTTCACTGCAGCTCTGAAGAGAATGTTAGCAAAGAGGTAATCGGGACAGTGCAAACAGTACTCAAAGACAGGGAGAGCAAGCTCTCTCTTGGCACTTTGGATGTGGGACATACAGCGAGATGTTTGCTGCTTTTACATTTGGCTGTTGGGAGATTTACAGCACAAAGATATCTAGTTGATTTGAAGCAGTTCCGAGAAAGTCTAAACATAATCCTCACTTTTCCCTCCTGGCACTTTCCCTGTAGGGGATACCGCAAGACGTTTCTGTACATTGGGCACAGCGCTCTGCAGGGTGTTAGCAGAGAGTTTCCCGGGACAGTGAAACCCTATATCGGAGACACTGAGAAGAAGCCCCAATGTTCACTCCAGGCACTTTCAGTGTGGGTGCCTTCTCCACGTGGTTCCTGGTTTCACTGCAGCTCTGAAGAGAATGTTAGCAAAGAGGTAATCGGGACAGTGCAAACAGTACTCAAAGACAGGGAGAGCAAGCTCTACATTACTCTCTTGGCACTTTGGATGTGGGACATACAGCGAGATGTTTGCTGCTTTTACATTTGGCTGTTGGGAGATTTACAGCACAAAGATATCTAGTTGATTTGAAGCAGTTCCGAGAAAGTCTAAGCATAATCCTCACTTTTCCCTCCTGGCACTTTCCCTGTAGGGGATACCGCAAGACGTTTCTGTATATTGGGCACTACGCTCTGCAGGGTGTTAGCAGAGAGTTTCCCGGGACAGTGAAACCCTATGTCAGAGACACTGAGAAGAAGCCCCAATGTTCACTCCAGGCACTTTCAGTGTGGGTGCCTTCTCCACGTGGTTCCTGGTTTCACTGCAGCTCTGAAGAGAATGTTAGCAAAGAGGTAATCGGGACAGTGCAAACAGTACTCAAAGACAGGGAGAGCAAGCTCTCTCTTGGCACTTTGGATGTGGGACATACAGCGAGATGTTTGCTGCTTTTACATTTGGCTGTTGGGAGATTTACAGCACAAAGATATCTAGTTGATTTGAAGCAGTTCCGAGAAAGTCTAAACATAATCCTCACTTTTCCCTCCTGGCACTTTCCCTGTAGGGGATACCGCAAGACGTTTCTGTATATTGGGCACAGCGCTCTGCAGGGTGTTAGCAGAGAGTTTCCCGGGACAGTGAAACCCTATGTCAGAGACACTGAGAAGAAGCCCCAATGTTCCCTCCAGGCACTTTCAGTGTGGGTGCCTTCTCCACGTGGTTCCTGGTTTCACTGCAGCTCTGAAGAGAATGTTAGCAAAGAGGTAATCGGACCAGTGCAAACAGTACTCAAAGACAGGGAGAGCAAGCTCTACATTACTCTCTTGGCACTTTGGATGTGGGACATACAGCGAGATGTTTGCTGCTTTTACATTTGGCTGTTGGGAGATTTACAGCACAAAGATATCTAGTTGATTTGAAGCAGTTCCGAGAAAGTCTAAGCATAATCCTCACTTTTCCCTCCTGGCACTTTCACTGTAGGGGATACCGCAAGACGTTTCTGTATATTGGGCACAGCGCTCTGCAGGGTGTTAGCAGAGAGTTTCCCGGGACAGTGAAACCCTATGTCGGAGACACTGAGAAGAAGCCCCAATGGTCCTTCCAGACACTTTCAGTGTGGGTGCCTTCTCCACGTGGTTCCTGGTTTCACTGCAGCTCTGAAGAGAATGTTAGCAAAGAGGTAATCGGGACAGTGCAAACAGTACTCAAAGACAGGGAGAGCAAGCTCTACATTACTCTCTTGGCACTATGGATGTGGGACATACAGCGAGATGTTTGCTGCTTTTACATTTGGCTGTTGGGAGATTTACAGCACAAAGATATCTAGTTGATTTGAAGCAGTTCCGAGAAAGTCTAAGCATAATCCTCACTTTTCCCTCCTGGCACTTTCCCTGTAGGGGATACCGCAAGACGTTTCTGTATATTGGGCACAGCGCTCTGCAGGGTGTTAGCAGAGAGTTTCCCGGGACAGTGAAACCCTATGTCAGAGACACTGAGAAGAAGCCCCAATGTTCCCTCCAGGCACTTTCAGTGTGGGTGCCTTCTCCACGTGGTTCCTGGTTTCACTGCAGCTCTGAAGAGAATGTTAGCAAAGAGGTAATCGGGACAGTGCAAACAGTACTCAAAGACAGGGAGAGCAAGCTCTCTCTTGGCACTTTGGATGTGGGACATACAGCGAGATGTTTGCTGCTTTTACATTTGGCTGTTGGGAGATTTACAGCACAAAGATATCTAGTTGATTTGAAGCAGTTCCGAGAAAGTCTAAGCATAATCCTCACTTTTCCCTCCTGGCACTTTCCCTGTAGGGGATACCGCAAGACGTTTCTGTATATTGGGCACTACGCTCTGCAGGGTGTTAGCAGAGAGTTTCCCGGGACAGTGAAACCCTATGTCAGAGACACTGAGAAGAAGCCCCAATGTTCACTCCAGGCACTTTCAGTGTGGGTGCCTTCTCCACGTGGTTCCTGGTTTCACTGCAGCTCTGAAGAGAATGTTAGCAAAGAGGTAATCGGGACAGTGCAAACAGTACTCAAAGACAGGGAGAGCAAGCTCTCTCTTGGCACTTTGGATGTGGGACATACAGCGAGATGTTTGCTGCTTTTACATTTGGCTGTTGGGAGATTTACAGCACAAAGATATCTAGTTGATTTGAAGCAGTTCCGAGAAAGTCTAAACATAATCCTCACTTTTCCCTCCTGGCACTTTCCCTGTAGGGGATACCGCAAGACGTTTCTGTATATTGGGCACAGCGCTCTGCAGGGTGTTAGCAGAGAGTTTCCCGGGACAGTGAAACCCTATGTCAGAGACACTGAGAAGAAGCCCCAATGTTCCCTCCAGGCACTTTCAGTGTGGGTGCCTTCTCCACGTGGTTCCTGGTTTCACTGCAGCTCTGAAGAGAATGTTAGCAAAGAGGTAATCGGACCAGTGCAAACAGTACTCAAAGACAGGGAGAGCAAGCTCTACATTACTCTCTTGGCACTTTGGATGTGGGACATACAGCGAGATGTTTGCTGCTTTTACATTTGGCTGTTGGGAGATTTACAGCACAAAGATATCTAGTTGATTTGAAGCAGTTCCGAGAAAGTCTAAGCATAATCCTCACTTTTCCCTCCTGGCACTTTCACTGTAGGGGATACCGCAAGACGTTTCTGTATATTGGGCACAGCGCTCTGCAGGGTGTTAGCAGAGAGTTTCCCGGGACAGTGAAACCCTATGTCGGAGACACTGAGAAGAAGCCCCAATGGTCCTTCCAGACACTTTCAGTGTGGGTGCCTTCTCCACGTGGTTCCTGGTTTCACTGCAGCTCTGAAGAGAATGTTAGCAAAGAGGTAATCGGGACAGTGCAAACAGTACTCAAAGACAGGGAGAGCAAGCTCTACATTACTCTCTTGGCACTATGGATGTGGGACATACAGCGAGATGTTTGCTGCTTTTACATTTGGCTGTTGGGAGATTTACAGCACAAAGATATCTAGTTGATTTGAAGCAGTTCCGAGAAAGTCTAAGCATAATCCTCACTTTTCCCTCCTGGCACTTTCCCTGTAGGGGATACCGCAAGACGTTTCTGTATATTGGGCACAGCGCTCTGCAGGGTGTTAGCAGAGAGTTTCCCGGGACAGTGAAACCCTATGTCAGAGACACTGAGAAGAAGCCCCAATGTTCCCTCCAGGCACTTTCAGTGTGGGTGCCTTCTCCACGTGGTTCCTGGTTTCACTGCAGCTCTGAAGAGAATGTTAGCAAAGAGGTAATCGGGACAGTGCAAACAGTACTCAAAGACAGGGAGAGCAAGCTCTCTCTTGGCACTTTGGATGTGGGACATACAGCGAGATGTTTGCTGCTTTTACATTTGGCTGTTGGGAGATTTACAGCACAAAGATATCTAGTTGATTTGAAGCAGTTCCGAGAAAGTCTAAACATAATCCTCACTTTTCCCTCCTGGCACTTTCCCTGTAGGGGATACCGCAAGACGTTTCTGTATATTGGGCACAGCGCTCTGCAGGGTGTTAGCAGAGAGTTTCCCGGGACAGTGAAACCCTATGTCAGAGACACTGAGAAGAAGCCCCAATGTTCCCTCCAGGCACTTTCAGTGTGGGTGCCTTCTCCACGTGGTTCCTGGTTTCACTGCAGCTCTGAAGAGAATGTTAGCAAAGAGGTAATCGGACCAGTGCAAACATTACTCAAAGACAGGGAGAGCAAGCTCTACATTACTCTCTTGGCACTTTGGATGTGGGACATACAGCGAGATGTTTGCTGCTTTTACATTTGGCTGTTGGGAGATTTACAGCACAAAGATATCTAGTTGATTTGAAGCAGTTCCGAGAAAGTCTAAGCATAATCCTCACTTTTCCCTCCTGGCACTTTCACTGTAGGGGATACCGCAAGACGTTTCTGTATATTGGGCACAGCGCTCTGCAGGGTGTTAGCAGAGAGTTTCCCGGGACAGTGAAACCCTATGTCGGAGACACTGAGAAGAAGCCCCAATGGTCCTTCCAGACACTTTCAGTGTGGGTGCCTTCTCCACGTGGTTCCTGGTTTCACTGCAGCTCTGAAGAGAATGTTAGCAAAGAGGTAATCGGGACAGTGCAAACAGTACTCAAAGACAGGGAGAGCAAGCTCTACATTACTCTCTTGGCACTATGGATGTGGGACATACAGCGAGATGTTTGCTGCTTTTACATTTGGCTGTTGGGAGATTTACAGCACAAAGATATCTAGTTGATTTGAAGCAGTTCCGAGAAAGTCTAAGCATAATCCTCACTTTTCCCTCCTGGCACTTTCCCTGTAGGGGATACCGCAAGACGTTTCTGTATATTGGGCACAGCGCTCTGCAGGGTGTTAGCAGAGAGTTTCCCGGGACAGTGAAACCCTATGTCAGAGACACTGAGAAGAAGCCCCAATGTTCCCTCCAGGCACTTTCAGTGTGGGTGCCTTCTCCACGTGGTTCCTGGTTTCACTGCAGCTCTGAAGAGAATGTTAGCAAAGAGGTAATCGGGACAGTGCAAACAGTACTCAAAGACAGGGAGAGCAAGCTCTACATTACTCTCTTGGCACTTTGGATGTGGGACATACAGCGAGATGTTTGCTGCTTTTACATTTGGCTGTTGGGAGATTTACAGCACAAAGATATCTAGTTGATTTGAAGCAGTTCCGAGAAAGTCTAAGCATAATCCTCACTTTTCCCTCCTGGCACTTTCCCTGTAGGGGATACCGCAAGACGTTTCTGTATATTGGGCACTACGCTCTGCAGGGTGTTAGCAGAGAGTTTCCCGGGACAGTGAAACCCTATGTCAGAGACACTGAGAAGAAGCCCCAATGTTCACTCCAGGCACTTTCAGTGTGGGTGCCTTCTCCACGTGGTTCCTGGTTTCACTGCAGCTCTGAAGAGAATGTTAGCAAAGAGGTAATCGGGACAGTGCAAACAGTACTCAAAGACAGGGAGAGCAAGCTCTCTCTTGGCACTTTGGATGTGGGACATACAGCGAGATGTTTGCTGCTTTTACATTTGGCTGTTGGGAGATTTACAGCACAAAGATATCTAGTTGATTTGAAGCAGTTCCGAGAAAGTCTAAACATAATCCTCACTTTTCCCTCCTGGCACTTTCCCTGTAGGGGATACCGCAAGACGTTTCTGTATATTGGGCACAGCGCTCTGCAGGGTGTTAGCAGAGAGTTTCCCGGGACAGTGAAACCCTATGTCAGAGACACTGAGAAGAAGCCCCAATGTTCCCTCCAGGCACTTTCAGTGTGGGTGCCTTCTCCACGTGGTTCCTGGTTTCACTGCAGCTCTGAAGAGAATGTTAGCAAAGAGGTAATCGGACCAGTGCAAACAGTACTCAAAGACAGGGAGAGCAAGCTCTACATTACTCTCTTGGCACTTTGGATGTGGGACATACAGCGAGATGTTTGCTGCTTTTACATTTGGCTGTTGGGAGATTTACAGCACAAAGATATCTAGTTGATTTGAAGCAGTTCCGAGAAAGTCTAAGCATAATCCTCACTTTTCCCTCCTGGCACTTTCCCTGTAGGGGATACCGCAAGACGTTTCTGTATATTGGGCACAGCGCTCTGCAGGGTGTTAGCAGAGAGTTTCCCGGGACAGTGAAACCCTATGTCGGAGACACTGAGAAGAAGCCCCAATGGTCCTTCCAGACACTTTCAGTGTGGGTGCCTTCTCCACGTGGTTCCTGGTTTCACTGCAGCTCTGAAGAGAATGTTAGCAAAGAGGTAATCGGGACAGTGCAAACAGTACTCAAAGACAGGGAGAGCAAGCTATACATTACTCTCTTGGCACTATGGATGTGGGACATACAGCGAGATGTTTGCTGCTTTTACATTTGGCTGTTGGGAGATTTACAGCACAAAGATATCTAGTTGATTTGAAGCAGTTCCGAGAAAGTCTAAGCATAATCCTCACTTTTCCCTCCTGGCACTTTCCCTGTAGGGGATACCGCAAGACGTTTCTGTATATTGGGCACAGCGCTCTGCAGGGTGTTAGCAGAGAGTTTCCCGGGACAGTGAAACCCTATGTCAGAGACACTGAGAAGAAGCCCCAATGTTCCCTCCAGGCACTTTCAGTGTGGGTGCCTTCTCCACGTGGTTCCTGGTTTCACTGCAGCTCTGAAGAGAATGTTAGCAAAGAGGTAATCGGGACAGTGCAAACAGTACTCAAAGACAGGGAGAGCAAGCTCTACATTACTCTCTTGGCACTTTGGATGTGGGACATACAGCGAGATGTTTGCTGCTTTTACATTTGGCTGTTGGGAGATTTACAGCACAAAGATATCTAGTTGATTTGAAGCAGTTCCGAGAAAGTCTAAGCATAATCCTCACTTTTCCCTCCTGGCACTTTCCCTGTAGGGGATACCGCAAGACGTTTCTGTATATTGGGCACAGCGCTCTGCAGGGTGTTAGCAGAGAGTTTCCCGGGACAGTGAAACCCTATGTCGGAGACACTGAGAAGAAGCCCCAATGGTCCTTCCAGACACTTTCAGTGTGGGTGCCTTCTCCACGTGGTTCCTGGTTTCACTGCAGCTCTGAAGAGAATGTTAGCAAAGAGGTAATCGGGACAGTGCAAACAGTACTCAAAGACAGGGAGAGCAAGCTCTACATTACTCTCTTGGCACTTTGGATGTGGGACATACAGCGAGATGTTTGCTGCTTTTACATTTGGCTGTTGGGAGATTTACAGCACAAAGATATCTAGTTGATTTGAAGCAGTTCCGAGAAAGTCTAAGCATAATCCTCACTTTTCCCTCCTGGCACTTTCCCTGTAGGGGATACCGCAAGACGTTTCTGTATATTGGGCACAGCGCTCTGCAGGGTGTTAGCAGAGAGTTTCCCGGGACAGTGAAACCCTATGTCAGAGACACTGAGAAGAAGCCCCAATGTTCCCTCCAGGCACTTTCAGTGTGGGTGCCTTCTCCACGTGGTTCCTGGTTTCACTGCAGCTCTGAAGAGAATGTTAGCAAAGAGGTAATCGGGACAGTGCAAACAGTACTCAAAGACAGGGAGAGCAAGCTCTCTCTTGGCACTTTGGATGTGGGACATACAGCGAGATGTTTGCTGCTTTTACATTTGGCTGTTGGGAGATTTACAGCACAAAGATATCTAGTTGATTTGAAGCAGTTCCGAGAAAGTCTAAACATAATCCTCACTTTTCCCTCCTGGCACTTTCCCTGTAGGGGATACCGCAAGACGTTTCTGTATATTGGGCACAGCGCTCTGCAGGGTGTTAGCAGAGAGTTTCCCGGGACAGTGAAACCCTATGTCAGAGACACTGAGAAGAAGCCCCAATGTTCCCTCCAGGCACTTTCAGTGTGGGTGCCTTCTCCACGTGGTTCCTGGTTTCACTGCAGCTCTGAAGAGAATGTTAGCAAAGAGGTAATCGGGACAGTGCAAACAGTACTCAAAGACAGGGAGAGCAAGCTCTACATTACTCTCTTGGCACTTTGGATGTGGGACATACAGCAAGATGTTTGCTGCTTTTACATTTGGCTGTTGGGAGATTTACAGCACAAAGATATCTAGTTGATTTGAAGCAGTTCCGAGAAAGTCTAAACATAATCCTCACTTTTCCCTCCTGGCACTTTCCCTGTAGGGGATACCGCAAGACGTTACTGTACATTGGGCACAGCGCTCTGCAGGGTGTTAGCAGAGAGTTTCCCGGGACAGTGAAACCCTATATCGGAGACACTGAGAAGAAGCCCCAATGTTCACTCCAGGCACTTTCAGTGTGGGTGCCTTCTCCACGTGGTTCCTGGTTTCACTGCAGCTCTGAAGAGAATGTTAGCAAAGAGGTAATCGGGACAGTGCAAACAGTACTCAAAGACAGGGAGAGCAAGCTCTCTCTTGGCACTTTGGATGTGGGACATACAGCGAGATGTTTGCTGCTTTTACATTTGGCTGTTGGGAGATTTACAGCACAAAGATATCTAGTTGATTTGAAGCAGTTCCGAGAAAGTCTAAACATAATCCTCACTTTTCCCTCCTGGCACTTTCCCTGTAGGAGATACCGCAAGACGTTTCTGTATATTGGGCACAGCGCTCTGCAGGGTGTTAGCAGAGAGTTTCCCGGGACAGTGAAACCCTATGTCAGAGACACTGAGAAGAAGCCCCAATGTTCCCTCCAGGCACTTTCAGTGTGGGTGCCTTCTCCACGTGGTTCCTGGTTTCACTGCAGCTCTGAAGAGAATGTTACCAAAGAGGTAATCGGAACAGTGCAAACAGTACTCAAAGACAGGGAGAGCAAGCTCTACATTACTCTCTTGGCACTTTGGATGTGGGACATACAGCGAGATGTTTGCTGCTTTTACATTTGGCTGTTGGGAGATTTACAGCACAAAGATATCTAGTTGATTTGAAGCAGTTCCGAGAAAGTCTAAGCATAATCCTCACTTTTCCCTCCTGGCACTTTCCCTGTAGGGGATACCGCAAGACGTTTCTGTATATTGGGCACAGCGCTCTGCAGGGTGTTAGCAGAGAGTTTCCCGGGACAGTGAAACCCTATGTCGGAGACACTGAGAAGAAGCCCCAATGGTCCTTCCAGACACTTTCAGTGTGGGTGCCTTCTCCACGTGGTTCCTGGTTTCACTGCAGCTCTGAAGAGAATGTTAGCAAAGAGGTAATCGGGACAGTGCAAACAGTACTCAAAGACAGGGAGAGCAAGCTCTACATTACTCTCTTGGCACTTTGGATGTGGGACATACAGCGAGATGTTTGCTGCTTTTACATTTGGCTGTTGGGAGATTTACAGCACAAAGATATCTAGTTGATTTGAAGCAGTTCCGAGAAAGTCTAAGCATAATCCTCACTTTTCCCTCCTGGCACTTTCCCTGTAGGGGATACCGCAAGACGTTTCTGTATATTGGGCACAGCGCTCTGCAGGGTGTTAGCAGAGAGTTTCCCGGGACAGTGAAACCCTATGTCAGAGACACTGAGAAGAAGCCCCAATGTTCCCTCCAGGCACTTTCAGTGTGGGTGCCTTCTCCACGTGGTTCCTGGTTTCACTGCAGCTCTGAAGAGAATGTTAGCAAAGAGGTAATCGGGACAGTGCAAACAGTACTCAAAGACAGGGAGAGCAAGCTCTCTCTTGGCACTTTGGATGTGGGACATACAGCGAGATGTTTGCTGCTTTTACATTTGGCTGTTGGGAGATTTACAGCACAAAGATATCTAGTTGATTTGAAGCAGTTCCGAGAAAGTCTAAACATAATCCTCACTTTTCCCTCCTGGCACTTTCCCTGTAGGAGATACCGCAAGACGTTTCTGTATATTGGGCACAGCGCTCTGCAGGGTTTTAGCAGAGAGTTTCCCGGGACAGTGAAACCCTATGTCAGAGACACTGAGAAGAAGCCCCAATGTTCCCTCCAGGCACTTTCAGTGTGGGTGCCTTCTCCACGTGGTTCCTGGTTTCACTGCAGCTCTGAAGAGAATGTTAGCAAAGAGGTAATCGGGACAGTGCAAACAGTACTCAAAGACAGGGAGAGCAAGCTCTCTCTTGGCACTTTGGATGTGGGACATACAGCGAGATGTTTGCTGCTTTTACATTTGGCTGTTGGGAGATTTACAGCACAAAGATATCTAGTTGATTTGAAGCAGTTCCGAGAAAGTCTAAACATAATCCTCACTTTTCCCTCCTGGCACTTTCCCTGTAGGGGATACCGCAAGACGTTTCTGTATATTGGGCACAGCGCTCTGCAGGGTGTTAGCAGAGAGTTTCCCGGGACAGTGAAACCCTATGTCAGAGACACTGAGAAGAAGCCCCAATGTTCCCTTCAGGCACTTTCAGTGTGGGTGCCTTCTCCACGTGGTTCCTGGTTTCACTGCAGCTCTGAAGAGAATGTTAGCAAAGAGGTAATCGGGACAGTGCAAACAGTACTCAAAGACAGGGAGAGCAAGCTCTACATTACTCTCTTGGCACTTTGGATGTGGGACATACAGCGAGATGTTTGCTGCTTTTACATTTGGCTGTTGGGAGATTTACAGCACAAAGATATCTAGTTGATTTGAAGCAGTTCCGAGAAAGTCTAAACATAATCCTCACTTTTCCCTCCTGGCACTTTCCCTGTAGGGGATACTGCAAGACGTTTCTGTACATTGGGCACAGCGCTCTGCAGGGTGTTAGCAGAGAGTTTCCCGGGACAGTGAAACCCTATATCGGAGACACTGAGAAGAAGCCCCAATGTTCACTCCAGGCACTTTCAGTGTGGGTGCCTTCTCCACGTGGTTCCTGGTTTCACTGCAGCTCTGAAGAGAATGTTAGCAAAGAGGTAATCGGGACAGTGCAAACAGTACTCAAAGACAGGGAGAGCAAGCTCTCTCTTGGCACTTTGGATGTGGGACATACAGCGAGATGTTTGCTGCTTTTACATTTGGCTGTTGGGAGATTTACAGCACAAAGATATCTAGTTGATTTGAAGCAGTTCCGAGAAAGTCTAAACATAATCCTCACTTTTCCCTCCTGGCACTTTCCCTGTAGGGGATACCGCAAGACGTTTCTGTATATTGGGCACTACGCTCTGCAGGGTGTTAGCAGAGAGTTTCCCAGGACAGTGAAACCCTATGTCAGAGACACTGAGAAGAAGCCCCAATGTTCCCTCCAGGCACTTTCAGTGTGGGTGCCTTCTCCACGTGGTTCCTGGTTTCACTGCAGCTCTGAAGAGAATGTTAGCAAAGAGGTAATCGGGACAGTGCAAACAGTACTCAAAGACAGGGAGAGCAAGCTCTCTCTTGGCACTTTGGATGTGGGACATACAGCGAGATGTTTGCTGCTTTTACATTTGGCTGTTGGGAGATTTACAGCACAAAGATATCTAGTTGATTTGAAGCAGTTCCGAGAAAGTCTAAACATAATCCTCACTTTTCCCTCCTGGCACTTTCCCTGTAGGAGATACCGCAAGACGTTTCTGTATATTGGGCACAGCGCTCTGCAGGGTGTTAGCAGAGAGTTTCCCGGGACAGTGAAACCCTATGTCAGAGACACTGAGAAGAAGCCCCAATGTTCCCTCCAGGCACTTTCAGTGTGGGTGCCTTCTCCACGTGGTTCCTGGTTTCACTGCAGCTCTGAAGAGAATGTTAGCAAAGAGGTAATTGGGACAGTGCAAACAGTACTCAAAGACAGGGAGAGCAAGCTCTCTCTTGGCACTTTGGATGTGGGACATACAGCGAGATGTTTGCTGCTTTTACATTTGGCTGTTGGGAGATTTACAGCACAAAGATATCTAGTTGATTTGAAGCAGTTCCGAGAAAGTCTAAACATAATCCTCACTTTTCCCTCCTGGCACTTTCCCTGTAGGGGATACCGCAAGACGTTTCTGTACATTGGGCACAGCGCTCTGCAGGGTGTTAGCAGAGAGTTTCCCGGGACAGTGAAACCCTATATCGGAGACACTGAGAAGAAGCCCCAATGTTCACTCCAGGCACTTTCAGTGTGGGTGCCTTCTCCACGTGGTTCCTGGTTTCACTGCAGCTCTGAAGAGAATGTTAGCAAAGAGGTAATCGGGACAGTGCAAACAGTACTCAAAGACAGGGAGAGCAAGCTCTCTCTTGGCACTTTGGATGTGGGACATACAGCGAGATGTTTGCTGCTTTTACATTTGGCTGTTGGGAGATTTACAGCACAAAGATATCTAGTTGATTTGAAGCAGTTCCGAGAAAGTCTAAACATAATCCTCACTTTTCCCTCCTGGCACTTTCCCTGTAGGAGATACCGCAAGACGTTTCTGTATATTGGGCACAGCGCTCTGCAGGGTGTTAGCAGAGAGTTTCCCGGGACAGTGAAACCCTATGTCAAAGACACTGAGAAGAAGCCCCAATGTTCACTCCAGGCACTTTCAGTGTGGGTGCCTTCTCCACGTGGTTCCTGGTTTCACTGCAGCTCTGAAGAGAATGTTAGCAAAGAGGTAATCGGGACAGTGCAAACAGTACTCAAAGACAGGGAGAGCAAGCTCTACATTACTCTCTTGGCACTTTGGATGTGGGACATACAGCGAGATGTTTGCTGCTTTTACATTTGGCTGTTGGGAGATTTACAGCACAAAGATATCTAGTTGATTTGAAGCAGTTCCGAGAAAGTCTAAGCATAATCCTCACTTTTCCCTCCTGGCACTTTCCCTGTAGGGGATACCGCAAGACGTTTCTGTATATTGGGCACAGCGCTCTGCAGGGTGTTAGCAGAGAGTTTCCCGGGACAGTGAAACCCTATGTCAAAGACACTGAGAAGAAGCCCCAATGTTCCCTCCAGGCACTTTCAGTGTGGGTGCCTTCTCCACGTGGTTCCTGGTTTCACTGCAGCCGGAGTGCGCCCACTGCCCCAGGTGTGTGGGGCTACGCAAGAGGTTCCCAAAGAGCTTTAGAACAAGGCATAGTTTTCCCTGCTGGCTCTTTAGGCGTGGGACCAACCTCCAGACATATGGCCATTTTTGGGCCTGGCATGGCGCCAAGTGGGAAAGGGTGGTTTTGAGGCTGAAGAGAGCAGGAAAGCCTGCAGCCCCCAGGTGTGTGGGGCTACGCAAGCGGTTCCCAAAGAGCTTTAGAACAAGGCATAGTTTTCCCTGCTGGCTCTTTGGGCGTGGGACCAGTCTCCAGACATATGGCCATTTTTGTGCCTGGCGTGACGCCATGTGAAAAAGGGTGCTTTTGATGTTGAAGGCAGCAGGAAAGCCTGCAGCCCCCAGGTCTGTGGGGCTACGCAAGCGGTTCCCAAAGAGCTTTAGAACAAGGCATAGTTTTCCCTGCTGGCACTTTGGGCGTGGGACCAAACTCCAGACATATGGCCATTTTTGGGCCTGGCGTGGCGCCATGTGGGAAAGGGTGGTTTTGAGGCTGAAGAGAGCAGGAAAGCCTGCAGCCCCCAGGTGTGTGGGGCTACGCAAGCGGTTCCCAAAGAGCTTTAGAACAAGGCATAGTTTTCCCTGCTGGCTCTTTGGGCGTGGGACCATTCTCCAGACATATGGCCATTTTTGGGCCTGGCGCAGCGCCAAGTGGGAAAGGGTGGTTTTGAGTCTGAAAGCGCGAGAAAAGCCTGCAGCCCCCAGTTTGTGTGGGGCTACGCAAGCAGTTCCCAAAGAGCTTTAGAACAAGGCATAGTTTTCCGTGCTGGCTCTTTGGGCGTGGGACCAGTCTCCAGACATATGGCCATTTTTGTGCCTGGAGCGACGCAAAGTGGGAAAGGGTGGTTTTGAGGCTGAAGGCAGCAGGAAAGCCTGCAGCCCCCAGGTGTGTGGGGCTATGCAAGCGGTTCCCAAAGAGCTTTAGAACAAGGCATAGTTTTCCCTGCTGGCTCTTTGGGCGTGGGACCAGTCTCCAGACATATGGCCATTTTTGGGCCTGGAGAGGCACCAAGTGGGAAAGGGTGGTTTTGAGGCTGAAGGCAGCAGGAAAGCCTGCAGCCCCCAGGTGTGTGGGGCTACGCAAGCGGTTCCCAAAGAGCTTTAGAACAAGGCATAGTTTTCCCTGCTGGCACTTTGGGCGTAGGACCAGTCTCCAGACATATGGCCATTTTTGGGCCTGGCGTGGTGCCAAGTGGGAAAGGTTTCTTTTGAGGCTGAAGGCAGCAGGAAAGCCTGCAGCCCCCAGGTGTGTGGGACTACGCAAGCGGTTCACAAAGAGCTTTAGAACAAGGCATAGTTTTCCCTGCTGGCTCTTTGGGCGTGGGACCAGTCTCCAGACATATGGCCATTTTTGTGCCTGGAGCGACGCCAAGTGGGAAAGGGTGGTTTTGAGGCTGAAGGCAGCAGGAAAGCCTGCAGCCCCCAGGTGTGTGGGGCTATGCAAGCGGTTCCCAAAGAGCTTTAGAACAAGGCATAGTTTTCCCTGCTGGCTCTTTGGGCGTGGGACCAGTCTCCAGACATATGGCCATTTTTGGGCCTGGCTTGGCGCCAAGTGGGAAAGGGTGGTTTTGAGGCTGAAGGCAGCAGGAAAGCCTGCAGCCCCCAGGTGTGTGGGGCTACGCAAGCGGTTCCCAAAGAGCTTTAGAACAAGGCATAGTTTTCCCTGCTGGCTCTTTGGGCGTGGGACCAGTCTCCAGACATATGGCCATTTTTGGGCCTGGAGAGGCACCAAGTGGGAAAGGGTGGTTTTGAGGCTGAAGGCAGCAGGAAAGCCTGCAGCCCCCAGGTGTGTGGGGCTACGCAAGAGGTTCCCAAAGAGCTTTAGAACAAGGCATAGTTTTCCCTGCTGGCACTTTGGGCGTGGGACCAAACTCCAGACATATGGCCATTTTTGGGCCAGGCGTGGCGCCATGTGGGAAAGGGTGGTTTTGAGGCTGAAGGCAGCAGGAAAGCCTGCAGCCCCCAGGTCTGTGGGGCTACGCAAGCGGTTCCCAAAGAGCTTTAGAACAAGGCATAGTTTTCCCTGCTGGCTCTTTGGGCGTGGGACCATTCTCCAGACATATGGCCATTTTTGGGCCTGGCGCAGCGCCAAGTGGGAAAGGGTTGTTTTGAGGCTGAAGGCAGCAGGAAAGCCTGCAGCCCCCAGGTGTGTGGGGCTACGCAAGCGGTTCCCAAAGAGCTTTAGAACAAGGCATAGTTTTCCCTGCTGGCTCTTTGGGCGTGCGACCAACCTCCTGACATATGCCCATTTTTGTGCCTGGCGCAGCGCCAAGTGGGAAAGGGTGGTTTTGAGGTTGAAGGCAGCAGGAAAGCCTGCAGCCCCCAGGTGTGTGGGGCTATGCAAGCGGTTCCCAAAGAGCTTTAGAACAAGGCATAGTTTTCCCTGCTGGCTCTTTGGGCGTGGGACCAGTCTCCAGACATATGGCCATTTTTGTGCCTGGCGTGACGCCATGTGGGAAAGGGTGGTTTTGAGGCTGAAGGCAGCATGAAAGCCTGCAGCCCCCAGGTGTGTGGGGCTACGCAAGCGGTTCCCAAAGAGCTTTAGAACAAGGCATAATTTTCCCTGCTGCCTCTTTGGGCGTGGAACCAATCTCCAGATATATGGCCATTTTTGTGCCTGGCACGGCGCCATGTGGGAAAGGGTGGTTTTGAGGCTGAAGGCAGCAGGAAAGCCTGCAGCCCCCAGGTGTGTGGGGCTACGCAAGCGGTTCCCAAAGAGCTTTAGAACAAGGCATAGTTTTCCCTGCTGGCTGTTTCGGAAAGGGACCAGTCTCCAGATATATGGCCAATTTGGGCCTGGAGAGGTACCAAGTGGGAAAGGGTGGTTTTGAGGCTGAAGTCAGCAGGAAAGCCTGCAGCCCCCAGGTCTGTGGGGCTACGCAAGCGGTTCCCAAAGAGCTTTAGAACAGGGCATAGTTTTCCCTGCTTGCTCTTTGGGCGTGGGACCAATCTCCAGACATATGGCCATTTTTGTGCCTGGCGTGGCACCATGTGGAAAAGGGTGGTTTTGAGGCTGAAGGCAGCAGGAAAGCCTGCAGCCCCCAGGTCTGTGGGGCTACGCAAGCGGTTCCCAAAGAGCTTTAGAACAAGGCATAGTTGGTTGGTTTTCCAGCAGGGAAAACTACGCCTTGTTCTAAAGCTCTTTGGGCACCGCTTGCGTAGCCCCACACACCTGGGGGCTGCAGGCTTTCCTGCTGCCTTCAGCCTCAAAACCACCCTTTCCCACTTCGCATCGTGCCAGGCACAAAAATGGCCATATTTCTGGAGACTTGTCCCTTTCCCAAAGAGCCAGCAGGGAAAACTATGCCTTGTTCTAAAGCTCTTTGGGAACCGCTTGCGTAGCCCCACACACCTGGGGGCTGCAGGCTTTCCTGCTGCCTTCAGCCTCAAAACCACCCTTTCCCACTTGGCCCCGCGCCAGGCCCAAAAATGGCCATATGTCAGGAGACTGGTCCCACGCCCAAAGAGCCAGCAGGGAAAACTATGCCTTGTTCTAAAGCTCTTTGGGAACCGCTTGCGTAGCCCCACACACCTGGGGGCTGCAGGCTTTCCGGCTCTCTTCAGCCTCAAAAGCACGCTTTCCCACTTGCCGCCGCGCCAGGCACAAAAATGGCCATATGTCTGGAGATTGGTCCCACGCCCAGAGAGCCAGCAGGGAAAACTATGCCTTGTTCTAAAGCTCTTTGGGAACCGCTTGCGTAGCCCCACAGAAACTGGGGGCTGCAGGCTTTTCTCGCGCTTTCAGCCTCAAAACCACCCTTTCCCACTTGGCGCTCCGCCAGGCACAAAAATGGCCATATGTCTGGAGAATGGTCCCACGCCCAAAGAGCCAGCAGGGAAAACTATGCCTTGTTCTAAAGCTCTTTGGGAACCGCTTGCGTAGCCCCACACACCTGGGGGCTGCAGGCTTTTCTCGCGCTTTCAGCCTCAAAACCACCCTTTCCCACTTGGCGCTGCGCCAGGCACAAAAATGGCCATATGTCTGGAGTTTGGTCCCACGCCCAAAGAGCCAGCAGGGAAAACTATGCCTTGTTCTAAAGCTCTTTGGGAACCGCTTGCGTAGCCCCACACACCTGGGGGCTGCAGGCTTTCCTGCTGCCTTCAACCTCAAAAGCACCCTTTTCCACATGGCGTCACGGCAGGCACAAAAATGGCCATATGTCTGGAGGTTGGTCCCACGCCCAAAGAGCCAGCAGGGAAAACTATGCCTTGTTCTAAAGCTCTTTGGGAACCGCTTGCGTAGCCCCACACACCTGGGGGCTGCAGGCTTTCCTGCTCTCTTCAGCCTCAAAACCACCCTTTCCCACATGGCGCTCCGCCAGGCCCAAAAATGGCCATATGTCTGGAGACTGGTCCCACGCCCAAAGAGCCAGCAGGGAAAACTATGCCTTGTTCTAAAGCTCTTTGGGAACCGCTTGCGTAGCCCCACACACCTGGGGGCTGCAGGCTTTCCTGCTGCCTTCAGCCTCAAAAGAAACCTTTCGCAATTGGCGCCCCGCCAGGCCCAAAAATGGCCGTATGTCTGAAGATTGGTCCCACGCCCAAAGAGCCAGCAGGGAAAACTATGCCTTGTTCTAAAGCTCTTTGGGAACGGCTTGCGTAGCCCCACACACCTGGGGGCTGCAGGCTTTCCTGCTGCCTTCAGCCTCAAAACCACCCTTTCCCACTTCGCATCGTGCCAGGCACAAAAATGGCCATATTTCTGGAGACTTGTCCCTTTCGCAAAGAGCCAGCAGGGAAAACTATGCCTTGTTCTAAAGCTCTTTGTGAACCGCTTGCGTAGCCCCACACACCTGGGGGCTGCAGGCTTTCCTGCTGCCTTCAGCCTCAAAACCACCCTTTCCCACTTGGCCCCGCGCCAGGCCCAAAAATGGCCATATGTCAGGAGACTGGTCCCACGCCCAAAGAGCCAGCAGGGAAAACTATGCCTTGTTCTAAAGCTCTTTGGGAACCGCTTGCGTAGCCCCACACACCTGGGGGCTGCAGGCTTTCCTGCTCTCCCTCAGCCTCAAAAGCACGCTTTCCCACTTGCCGCCACGCCAGGCACAAAAATGGCCATATCTCTGGAGATTGGTCCCACGCTCAAAGAGCCAGCAGGGAAAACTATGCCTTGTTCTACAGCTCTTTGGGAACCGCTTGCGTAGCCCCACACAAACTGGGGGCTGCAGGCTTTTCTCGCGCTTTCAGCCTCAAAACCACCCTTTCCCACTTGGCGCTGCGCCAGGCACAAAAATGGCCATATGTCTGGAGGTTGGTCCCACGCCCAAAGAGCCAGCAGGGAAAACTATGCCTTGTTCTAAAGCTCTTTGGGAACGGCTTGCGTAGCCCCACACACCTGGGGGCTGCAGGCTTTCCTGCTGCCTTCAGCCTCAAAACCACCCTTTCCCACTTCGCATCGTGCCAGGCACAAAAATACCATATTTCTGGAGACTTGTCCCTTTCGCAAAGAGCCAGCAGGGAAAACTATGCCTTGTTCTAAAGCTCTTTGGGAACCGCTTGCGTAGCCCCACACACCTGGGGGCTGCAGGCTTTCCTGCTGCCTTCAGCCTCAAAACCACCCTTTCCCACTTGGCCCCGCGCCAGGCCCAAAAATGGCCATATGTCAGGAGACTGGTCCCACGCCCAAAGAGCCAGCAGGGAAAACTATGCCTTGTTCTAAAGCTCTTTGGGAACCGCTTGCGTAGCCCCACACACCTGGGGGCTGCAGGCTTTCCTGCTCTCCCTCAGCCTCAAAAGCACGCTTTCCCACTTGCCGCCGCGCCAGGCACAAAAATGGCCATATCTCTGGAGATTGGTCCCACGCTCAAAGAGCCAGCAGGGAAAACTATGCCTTGTTCTACAGCTCTTTGGGAACCGCTTGCGTAGCCCCACACAAACTGGGGGCTGCAGGCTTTTCTCGCGCTTTCAGCCTCAAAACCACCCTTTCCCACTTGGCGCTGCGCCAGGCACAAAAATGGCCATATGTCTGGAGGTTGGTCCCACGCCCAAAGAGCCAGCAGGGAAAACTATGCCTTGTTCTAAAGCTCTTTGGGAACGGCTTGCGTAGCCCCACACACCTGGGGGCTGCAGGCTTTCCTGCTGCCTTCAGCCTCAAAACCACCCTTTCCCACTTCGCATCGTGCCAGGCACAAAAATGGCCATATTTCTGGAGACTTGTCCCTTTCGCAAAGAGCCAGCAGGGAAAACTATGCCTTGTTCTAAAGCTCTTTGGGAACCGCTTGCGTAGCCCCACACACCTGGGGGCTGCAGGCTTTCCTGCTGCCTTCAGCCTCAAAACCACCCTTTCCCACTTGGCCCCGCGCCAGGCCCAAAAATGGCCATATGTCAGGAGACTGGTCCCACGCCCAAAGAGCCAGCAGGGAAAACTATGCCTTGTTCTAAAGCTCTTTGGGAACCGCTTGCGTAGCCCCACACACCTGGAGGCTGCAGGCTTTCCGGCTCTCTTCAGCCTCAAAAGCACGCTTTCCCACTTGCCGCCGCGCCAGACACAAAAATGGCCATATGTCTGGAGATTGGTCCCACGCCCAGAGAGCCAGCAGGGAAAACTATGCCTTGTTCTAAAGCTCTTTGGGAACCGCTTGCGTAGCCCCACAGAAACTGGGGGCTGCAGGCTTTTCTCGCGCTTTCAGCCTCAAAACCACCCTTTCCCACTTGGCGCTCCGCCAGGCACAAAAATGGCCATATGTCTGGAGAATGGTCCCACGCCCAAAGAGCCAGCAGGGAAAACTATGCCTTGTTCTAAAGCTCTTTGGGAACCGCTTGCGTAGCCCCACACACCTGGGGGCTGCAGGCTTTCCTGCTGTCTTCAGCCTCAAAACCACCCTTTCCCACATGGCGCCAAGCCAGGCACAAAAATGGCCATATGTCTGGAGTTTGGTCCCACGCCCAAAGAGCCAGCAGGGAAAACTATGCCTTGTTCTAAAGCTCTTTGGGAACCGCTTGCGTAGCCCCACACACCTGGGGGCTGCAGGCTTTCCTGCTGCCTTCAACCTCAAAAGCACCCTTTTCCACATGGCGTCACGGCAGGCACAAAAATGGCCATATGTCTGGAGGTTGGTCCCACGCCCAAAGAGCCAGCAGGGAAAACTATGCCTTGTTCTAAAGCTCTTTGGGAACCGCTTGCGTAGCCCCACACACCTGGGGGCTGCAGGCTTTCCTGCTCTCTTCAGCCTCAAAACCACCCTTTCCCACATGGCGCTCCGCCAGGCCCAAAAATGGCCATATGTCTGGAGACTGGTCCCACGCCCAAAGAGCCAGCAGGGAAAACTATGCCTTGTTCTAAAGCTCTTTGGGAACCGCTTGCGTAGCCCCACACACCTGGGGGCTGCAGGCTTTCCTGCTGCCTTCAGCCTCAAAAGAAACCTTTCGCAATTGGCGCCCCGCCAGGCCCAAAAATGGCCGTATGTCTGAAGATTGGTCCCACGCCCAAAGAGCCAGCAGGGAAAACTATGCCTTGTTCTAAAGCTCTTTGGGAACGGCTTGCGTAGCCCCACACACCTGGGGGCTGCAGGCTTTCCTGCTGCCTTCAGCCTCAAAACCACCCTTTCCCACTTCGCATCGTGCCAGGCACAAAAATGGCCATATTTCTGGAGACTTGTCCCTTTCGCAAAGAGCCAGCAGGGAAAACTATGCCTTGTTCTAAAGCTCTTTGTGAACCGCTTGCGTAGCCCCACACACCTGGGGGCTGCAGGCTTTCCTGCTGCCTTCAGCCTCAAAACCACCCTTTCCCACTTGGCCCCGCGCCAGGCCCAAAAATGGCCATATGTCAGGAGACTGGTCCCACGCCCAAAGAGCCAGCAGGGAAAACTATGCCTTGTTCTAAAGCTCTTTGGGAACCGCTTGCGTAGCCCCACACACCTGGGGGCTGCAGGCTTTCCTGCTCTCCCTCAGCCTCAAAAGCACGCTTTCCCACTTGCCGCCGCGCCAGGCACAAAAATGGCCATATCTCTGGAGATTGGTCCCACGCTCAAAGAGCCAGCAGGGAAAACTATGCCTTGTTCTAAAGCTCTTTGGGAACCGCTTGCATAGCCCCACACAAACTGGGGGCTGCAGGCTTTTCTCGCGCTTTCAGCCTCAAAACCACCCTTTCCCACTTGGCGCTGCGCCAGGCACAAAAATGGCCATATGTCTGGAGGTTGGTCCCACGCCCAAAGAGCCAGCAGGGAAAACTATGCCTTGTTCTAAAGCTCTTTGGGAACGGCTTGCGTAGCCCCACACACCTGGGGGCTGCAGGCTTTCCTGCTGCCTTCAGCCTCAAAACCACCCTTTCCCACTTCGCATCGTGCCAGGCACAAAAATGGCCATATTTCTGGAGACTTGTCCCTTTCGCAAAGAGCCAGCAGGGAAAACTATGCCTTGTTCTAAAGCTCTTTGGGAACCGCTTGCGTAGCCCCACACACCTGGGGGCTGCAGGCTTTCCTGCTGCCTTCAGCCTCAAAACCACCCTTTCCCACTTGGCCCCGCGCCAGGCCCAAAAATGGCCATATGTCAGGAGACTGGTCCCACGCCCAAAGAGCCAGCAGGGAAAACTATGCCTTGTTCTAAAGCTCTTTGGGAACCGCTTGCGTAGCCCCACACACCTGGGGGCTGCAGGCTTTCCTGCTCTCCCTCAGCCTCAAAAGCACGCTTTCCCACTTGCCGCCGCGCCAGGCACAAAAATGGCCATATCTCTGGAGATTGGTCCCACGCTCAAAGAGCCAGCAGGGAAAACTATGCCTTGTTCTAAAGCTCTTTGGGAACCGCTTGCATAGCCCCACACAAACTGGGGGCTGCAGGCTTTTCTCGCGCTTTCAGCCTCAAAACCACCCTTTCCCACTTGGCGCTGCGCCAGGCACAAAAATGGCCATATGTCTGCAGGTTGGTCCCACGCCCAAAGAGCCAGCAGGGAAAACTATGCCTTGTTCTAAAGCTCTTTGGGAACCGCTTGCGTAGCCCCACAGACCTGGGGGCTGCAGGCTTTCCTGCTGCCTTCAGCCTCAAAACCACCATTTCCCACTTGGCGCCAAGCCAGGCCCAAAAATGGCCATATGTCTGGAGACTGGTCCCACGCCGAAAGAGCCAGCAGGGAAAACTATGCCTTGTTCTAAAGCTCTTTGGGCACCGCTTGTGTAGCCCCACACACCTGGGGGCTGCAGGCTTTCCTGCCGCCTTCAACCTCAAAAGCACCCTTTTCCACATGGCGTCACGACAGGCAGAAAAATGGCCATATGTCTGGAGGTTGGTCCCACGCCCAAAGAGCCAGCAGGGAAAATTATGCCTTGTTCTAAAGCTCTTTGGGAACCGCTTGCGTAGCCCCACACACCTGGGGGCTGCAGGCTTTCCTGCTGCCTTCAACCTCAAAACAACACTTTCCCACTTGGCGCTGCGCCAGGCCCAAAAATGGCCATATGTCTGGAGGTTGGTCCCATGCCCAAAGAGCCAGCAGGGAAAACTATGCCTTGTTCTAAAGCTCTTTGGGAACCGCTTGTGTAGCCCCACAGACCTGGGGGCTGCAGGCTTTCCTGCTGCCTTCAACCTCAAAAGCACACCCTTTTCCACATGGCGTTACGCCAGGCCAAAAAAATGGCCATATGTCTGGAGGTTGGTCCCACGCCCAAAGAGCAAGCAGGGAAAACTATGCCTTGTTCTAAAGCTCTTTGGGAACCGCTTGCGTAGCCCCACAGACCCGCGGGCTGCAGGCTTTCCTGCTGCCTTCAGCCTCAAAAGAAACCTTTCGCAATTGGCGCCCCGACAGGCCCAAAAATGGCCATATGTCTGAAGATTGGTCCCACGCCCAAAGAGCCAGCAGGGAAAACTATGCCTTGTTCTAAAGCTCTTTGGGAACCGCTTGCGTAGCCCCACACACCTGGGGGCTGCAGGCTTTCCTGCTGTCTTCAGCCTCAAAACCACCCTTTCCCACATGGCGCCACGCCAGGCACAAAAATGGCCATATGTCTGGAGTTTGGTCCCACGCCCAAAGAGCCAGCAGGGAAAACTATGCCTTGTTCTAAAGCTCTTTGGGAACCGCTTGCGTAGCCCCACACACCTGGGGGCTGCAGGCTTTCCTGCTGCCTTCAGCCTCAAAACCACCCTTTTCCACATGGCGTCACGGCAGGCACAAAAATGGCCATATGTCTGGAGGTTGGTCCCACGCCCAAAGAGCCAGCAGGGAAAACTATGCCTTGTTCTAAAGCTCTTTGGGAACCGCTTGCGTAGCCCCACACACCTGGGGGCTGCAGGCTTTCCTGCTGCCTTCAGCCTCAAAACCACCCTTTCCCACTTGGCGCCGCGCCAGGCCCAAAAATGGCCATATGTCTGGAGGCTGGTCCCACGCCCGAAGAGCCAGCAGGGAAAACTATGCCTTGTTCTAAAGCTCTTTGGGAACCGCTTGCGTAGCCCCACATACCTGGGAGCTGCAGGATTTCCGGCTCTCTTCAGCCTCAAAAGCACGCTTTCCCACTTGGCGCCGCGCCAGGCCCAAAAATGGCCATATGTCTGGAGATTGGTCCCACGCCCAAAGAGCCAGCAGGGAAAACTATGCCTTGTTCTAAAGCTCTTTGAGAACCGCTTGCGTAGCCCCACACAAACTGGGGGCTGCAGGCTTTTCTCGCGCTTTCAACCTGAAAACCACCGTTTCCCACATGGCGCCACGCCAGGCCCAAAAATGGCCATATGTCTGGAGGTTGGTCCCACGCCTAAAGAGCCAGCAGGGAAAATTATGCCTTGTTCTAAAGCTCTTTGGGAACCGCTTGCGTAGCCCCACAGACCTGGGGGCTGCAGGCTTTCCTGCTCTCTTCAGCCTCAAAAGAAACCTTTTGCAATTGGCGCCGCGCCAGGCCCAAAAATGGCCATATGTCTGAAGATTGGTCCCACGCCCAAAGAGCCAGCAGGGAAAACTATGCCTTGTTCTAAAGCTCTTTGAGAACCGCTTGCGTAGCCCCACAGACCTGGGGGCTGCAGGCTTTCCTGCTGCCTTCAGCCTCAAAAGAAACCTTTCGCAATTGGCGCCCCGCCAGGCCCAAAAATGGCCGTATGTCTGAAGATTGGTCCCACGCCCAAAGAGCCAGCAGGGAAAACTATGCCTTGTTCTAAAGCTCTTTGGGAACGGCTTGCGTAGCCCCACACACCTGGGGGCTGCAGGCTTTCCTGCTGCCTTCAGCCTCAAAACCACCCTTTCCCACTTCGCATCGTGCCAGGCACAAAAATGGCCATATTTCTGGAGACTTGTCCCTTTCGCAAAGAGCCAGCAGGGAAAACTATGCCTTGTTCTAAAGCTCTTTGGGAACCGCTTGCGTAGCCCCACACACCTGGGGGCTGCAGGCTTTCCTGCTGCCTTCAGCCTCAAAACCACCCTTTCCCACTTGGCCCCGCGCCAGGCCCAAAAATGGCCATATGTCAGGAGACTGGTCCCACGCCCAAAGAGCCAGCAGGGAAAACTATGCCTTGTTCTAAAGCTCTTTGGGAACCGCTTGCGTAGCCCCACACACCTGGGGGCTGCAGGCTTTCCTGCTCTCCCTCAGCCTCAAAAGCACGCTTTCCCACTTGCCGCCGCGCCAGGCACAAAAATGGCCATATCTCTGGAGATTGGTCCCACGCTCAAAGAGCCAGCAGGGAAAACTATGCCTTGTTCTAAAGCTCTTTGGGAACCGCTTGCATAGCCCCACACAAACTGGGGGCTGCAGGCTTTTCTCGCGCTTTCAGCCTCAAAACCACCCTTTCCCACTTGGCGCTGCGCCAGGCACAAAAATGGCCATATGTCTGGAGGTTGGTCCCACGCCCAAAGAGCCAGCAGGGAAAACTATGCCTTGTTCTAAAGCTCTTTGGGAACCGCTTGCGTAGCCCCACACACCTGGGGGCTGCAGGCTTTCCTGCTGCCTTCAGCCTCAAAACCACCATTTCCCACTTGGCGCCAAGCCAGGCCCAAAAATGGCCATATGTCTGGAGACTGGTCCCACGCCGAAAGAGCCAGCAGGGAAAACTATGCCTTGTTCTAAAGCTCTTTGGGCACCGCTTGTGTAGCCCCACACACCTGGGGGCTGCAGGCTTTCCTGCCGCCTTCAACCTCAAAAGCACCCTTTTCCACATGGCGTCACGACAGGCAGAAAAATGGCCATATGTCTGGAGGTTGGTCCCACGCCCAAAGAGCCAGCAGGGAAAATTATGCCTTGTTCTAAAGCTCTTTGGGAACCGCTTGCGTAGCCCCACACACCTGGGGGCTGCAGGCTTTCCTGCTGCCTTCAACCTCAAAACAACACTTTCCCACTTGGCGCTGCGCCAGGCCCAAAAATGGCCATATGTCTGGAGGTTGGTCCCATGCCCAAAGAGCCAGCAGGGAAAACTATGCCTTGTTCTAAAGCTCTTTGGGAACCGCTTGTGTAGCCCCACAGACCTGGGGGCTGCAGGCTTTCCTGCTGCCTTCAACCTCAAAAGCACACCCTTTTCCACATGGCGTTACGCCAGGCCCAAAAATGGCCATATGTCTGGAGGTTGGTCCCACGCCCAAAGAGCAAGCAGGGAAAACTATGCCTTGTTCTAAAGCTCTTTGGGAACCGCTTGCGTAGCCCCACAGACCCGCGGGCTGCAGGCTTTCCTGCTGCCTTCAGCCTCAAAAGAAACCTTTCGCAATTGGCGCCCCGCCAGGCCCAAAAATGGCCATATGTCTGAAGATTGGTCCCACGCCCAAAGAGCCAGCAGGGAAAACTATGCCTTGTTCTAAAGCTCTTTGTGAACCGCTTGCGTAGCCCCACACACCTGGGGGCTGCAGGCTTTCCTGCTCTCTTCAGCCTCAAAACAACCCTTTCACACATGGCGCCGTGCCAGGCACAAAAATGGCCATATATCTGGAGATTGGTCCCACGCCCAAAGAGCCAGCAGGGAAAACTATGCCTTGTTCTAAAGCTCTTTGGGAACCGCTTGCGTAGCCCCACACACCTGGGGGCTGCAGGCTTTCCTGCTGCCTTCAGCCTCAAAACCACCCTTTCCCACTTGGCCCCGCGCCAGGCCCAAAAATGGCCATATGTCTGGAGGCTCGTCCCACGCCCAAAGAGCCAGCAGGGAAAACTATGCCTTGTTCTAAAGCTCTTTGGGAAACGCTTGCGTAGCCCCACACACCTGGGGGCTGCAGGCTTTCCTGCTCTCTTCAGCCTCAAAAGCACGCTTTCCCACTTGCCGCCGCGCCAGGCACAAAAATGGCCATATGTCTGGAGATTGGTCCCACGCTCAAAGAGCCAGCAGGGAAAACTATGCCTTGTTCTAAAGCTCTTTGGGAACCGCTTGCGTAGCCCCACACACCTGGGGGCTGCAGGCTTTCCTGCTGCCTTCAGCCTCAAAACCACCCTTCCCCACATGGCGCCACGCCAGGCACAAAAATGGCCATATGTCTGGAGTTTGGTCCCACGCCCAAAGAGCCAGCAGGGAAAACTATGCCTTGTTCTAAAGCTCTTTGGGAACCGCTTGCGTAGCCCCACAGACCTGGGGGCTGCAGGCTTTCCTGCTGCCTTCAACCTCAAAAGCACCCTTTTCCACATGGCGTCACGCCAGGCACAAAAATGGCCATATGTCTGGAGGTTGGTCCCACGCCCAAAGAGCCAGCAGGGAAAACTATGCCTTGTTCTAAAGCTCTTTGGGAACCGCTTGCGTAGCCCCACACACCTGGGGGCTGCAGGCTTTCCTGCTGCCTTCAGACTCAAAACAACCCTTTCCCACTTGGCACCACGCCAGGCCCAAAAATGGCCATATGTCTGGAGACTGGTCCCACGCCCAAAGAGCCAGCAGGGAAAACTATGCCTTCTTCTAAAGCTCTTTGGGAACCGCTTGCATAGCCCCACACACCTGGGGGCTGCAGGCTTTCCTGCTGCCTTCAGCCTCAAAACCACCCTTTCCCACTTGGCGTCGCTCCAGGCACAAAAATGGCCATATGTCTGGAGACTGGTCCCACGCCCAAAGAGCCAGCAGGGAAAACTATGCCTTGTTCTAAAGCTCTTTGGGAACCGCTTGCGTAGCCCCACACAAACTGGGGGCTGCAGGCTTTTCTCGCGCTTTCAGACTCAAAACCACCCTTTCCCACTTGGCGCTGCGCCAGGCCCAAAAATGGCCATATGTCTGGAGAATGGTCCCACGCCCAAAGAGCCAGCAGGGAAAACTATGCCTTGTTCTAAAGCTCTTTGGGAACCGCTTGCGTAGCCCCACAGACCTGGGGGCTGCAGGCTTTCCTGCTCTCTTCAGCCTCAAAACCACCCTTTCCCACATGGCGCCACGCCAGGCCCAAAAATGGCCATATGTCTGGAGTTTGGTTCCACGCCCAAAGTGCCAGCAGGGAAAACTATGCCTTGTTCTAAAGCTCTTTGGGAACCGCTTGCGTAGCCCCACACACCTGGGGGCTGCAGGCTTTCCTGCTGCCTTCAACATCAAAAGCACCCTTTTTCACATGGCGTCACGCCAGGCACAAAAATGGCCATATGTCTGGAGACTGGTCCCACGCCCAAAGAGCCAGCAGGGAAAACTATGCCTTGTTCTAAAGCTCTTTGGGAACCGCTTGCGTAGCCCCACACACCTGGGGGCTGCAGGCTTTCCTGCTCTCTTCAGCCTCAAAACCACCCTTTCCCACTTGGCGCCATGCCAGGCCCAAAAATGGCCATATGTCTGGAGGTTGGTCCCACGCCTAAAGAGCCAGCAGGGAAAACTATGCCTTGTTCTAAAGCTCTTCGGGAACCTCTTGCGTAGCCCCACACACCTGGGACAGTGGGCACACTCCGGCTGCAGTGAAACCAGGAACCACGTGGAGAAGGCACCCACACTGAAAGTGCCTGGAGGGAACATTGGGGCTTCTTCTCAGTGTCTCTGACATAGGGTTTCACTGTCCCGGGAAACTCTCTGCTAACACCCTGCAGAGCGCTGTGCCCAATATACAGAAACGTCTTGCGGTATCCCCTACAGGGAAAGTGCCAGGAGGGAAAAGTGAGGATTATGCTTAGACTTTCTCGGAACTGCTTCAAATCAACTAGATATCTTTGTGCTGTAAATCTCCCAACAGCCAAATGTAAAAGCAGCAAACATCTCGCTGTATGTCCCACATCCAAAGTGCCAAGAGAGAGCTTGCTCTCCCTGTCTTTGAGTACTGTTTGCACTGTCCCGATTACCTCTTTGCTAACATTCTCTTCAGAGCTGCAGTGAAACCAGGAACCACGTGGAGAAGGCACCCACACTGAAAGTGCCTGGAAGGAACATTGGGGCTTCTTCTCAGTGTCTCTGACATAGGGTTTCACTGTCCCGGGAAACTCTCTGCTAACACCCTGCAGAGCGCTGTGCCCAATATACAGAAACGTCTTGCGGTATCTCCTACAGGGAAAGTGCCAGGAGGGAAAAGTGAGGATTATGTTTAGACTTTCTCGGAACTGCTTCAAATCAACTAGATATCTTTGTGCTGTAAATCTCCCAACAGCCAAATGTAAAAGCAGCAAACATCTCGCTGTATGTCCCACATCCAAAGTGCCAAGAGAGAGCTTGCTCTCCCTGTCTTTGAGTACTGTTTGTACTGTCCCGATTACCTCTTTGCTAACATTCTCTTCAGAGCTGCAGTGAAACCAGGAACCACGTGGAGAAGGCACCCACACTGAAAGTGCCTGGAGGGAACATTGGGGCTTCTTCTCAGTGTCTCTGACATAGGGTTTCACTGTCCCGGGAAACTCTCTGCTAACACCCTGCAGAGCGCTGTGCCCAATATACAGAAACGTCTTGCGGTATCCCCTACAGGGAAAGTGCCAGGAGGGAAAAGTGAGGATTATGCTTAGACTTTCTCGGAACTGCTTCAAATCAACTAGATATCTTTGTGCTGTAAATCTCCCAACAGCCAAATGTAAAAGCAGCAAACATCTCGCTGTATGTCCCACATCCAAAGTGCCAAGAGAGTAATGTAGAGCTTGCTCTCCCTGTCTTTGAGTACTGTTTGCACTGTCCCAATTACCTCTTTGCTAACATTCTCTTCAGAGCTGCAGTGAAACCAGGAACCACGTGGAGAAGGCACCCACACTGAAAGTGCCTGGAGTGAACATTGGGGCTTCTTCTCAGTGTCTTTGACATAGGGTTTCACTGTCCCGGGAAACTCTCTGCTAACACCCTGCAGAGCGCTGTGCCCAATATACAGAAACGTCTTGCGGTATCTCCTACAGGGAAAGTGCCAGGAGGGAAAAGTGAGGATTATGTTTAGACTTTCTCGGAACTGCTTCAAATCAACTAGATATCTTTGTGCTGTAAATCTCCCAACAGCCAAATGTAAAAGCAGCAAACATCTCGCTGTATGTCCCACATCCAAAGTGCCAAGAGAGAGCTTGCTCTCCCTGTCTTTGAGTACTGTTTGCACTGTCCCGATTACCTCTTTGCTAACATTCTCTTCAGAGCTGCAGTGAAACCAGGAACCACGTGGAGAAGGCACCCACACTGAAAGTGCCTGGAGTGAACATTGGGGCTTCTTCTCAGTGTCTCCGATATAGGGTTTCACTGTCCCGGGAAACTCTCTGCTAACACCCTGCAGAGCGCTGTGCCCAATGTACAGAAACGTCTTGCGGTATCCCCTACAGGGAAAGTGCCAGGAGGGAAAAGTGAGGATTATGTTTAGACTTTCTCGGAACTGCTTCAAATCAACTAGATATCTTTGTGCTGTAAATCTCCCAACAGCCAAATGTAAAAGCAGCAAACATCTCGCTGTATGTCCCACATCCAAAGTGCCAAGAGAGTAATGTAGAGCTTGCTCTCCCTGTCTTTGAGTACTGTTTGCACTGTCCCGATTACCTCTTTGCTAACATTCTCTTCAGAGCTGCAGTGAAACCAGGAACCACGTGGAGAAGGCACCCACACTGAAAGTGCCTGGAGGGAACATTGGGGCTTCTTCTCAGTGTCTTTGACATAGGGTTTCACTGTCCCGGGAAACTCTCTGCTAACACCCTGCAGAGCGCTGTGCCCAATATACAGAAACGTCTTGCGGTATCTCCTACAGGGAAAGTGCCAGGAGGGAAAAGTGAGGATTATGTTTAGACTTTCTCGGAACTGCTTCAAATCAACTAGATATCTTTGTGCTGTAAATCTCCCAACAGCCAAATGTAAAAGCAGCAAACATCTCGCTGTATGTCCCACATCCAAAGTGCCAAGAGAGTAATGTAGAGCTTGCTCTCCCTGTCTTTGAGTACTGTTTGCACTGTCCCGATTACCTCTTTGCTAACATTCTCTTCAGAGCTGCAGTGAAACCAGGAACCACGTGGAGAAGGCACCCACACTGAAAGTGCCTGGAGGGAACATTGGGGCTTCTTCTCAGTGTCTCCGATATAGGGTTTCACTGTCCCGGGAAACTCTCTGCTAACACCCTGCAGAGCGCTGTGCCCAATGTACAGAAACGTCTTGCGGTATCCCCTACAGGGAAAGTGCCAGGAGGGAAAAGTGAGGATTATGTTTAGACTTTCTCGGAACTGCTTCAAATCAACTAGATATCTTTGTGCTGTAAATCTCCCAACAGCCAAATGTAAAAGCAGCAAACATCTCGCTGTATGTCCCACATCCAAAGTGCCAAGAGAGTAATGTAGAGCTTGCTCTCCCTGTCTTTGAGTACTGTTTGCACTGTCCCGATTACCTCTTTGCTAACATTCTCTTCAGAGCTGCAGTGAAACCAGGAACCACGTGGAGAAGGCACCCACACTGAAAGTGCCTGGAGGGAACATTGGGGCTTCTTCTCAGTGTCTCTGACATAGGGTTTCACTGTCCCGGGAAACTCTCTGCTAACACCCTGCAGAGCGCTGTGCCCAATATACAGAAACGTCTTGCGGTATCTCCTACAGGGAAAGTGCCAGGAGGGAAAAGTGAGGATTATGTTTAGACTTTCTCGGAACTGCTTCAAATCAACTAGATATCTTTGTGCTGTAAATCTCCCAACAGCCAAATGTAAAAGCAGCAAACATCTCGCTGTATGTCCCACATCCAAAGTGCCAAGAGAGTAATGTAGAGCTTGCTCTCCCTGTCTTTGAGTACTGTTTGCACTGTCCCGATTACCTCTTTGCTAACATTCTCTTCAGAGCTGCAGTGAAACCAGGAACCACGTGGAGAAGGCACCCACACTGAAAGTGCCTGGAGGGAACATTGGGGCTTCTTCTCAGTGTCTCTGACATAGGGTTTCACTGTCCCGGGAAACTCTCTGCTAACACCCTGCAGAGCGCTGTGCCCAATATACAGAAACGTCTTGCGGTATCCCCTACAGGGAAAGTGCCAGGAGGGAAAAGTGAGGATTATGCTTAGACTTTCTCGGAACTGCTTCAAATCAACTAGATATCTTTGTGCTGTAAATCTCCCAACAGCCAAATGTAAAAGCAGCAAACATCTCGCTGTATGTCCCACATCCAAAGTGCCAAGAGAGAGCTTGCTCTCCCTGTCTTTGAGTACTGTTTGCACTGTCCCGATTACCTCTTTGCTAACATTCTCTTCAGAGCTGCAGTGAAACCAGGAACCACGTGGAGAAGGCACCCACACTGAAAGTGCCTGGAGGGAACATTGGGGCTTCTTCTCAGTGTCTCCGATATAGGGTTTCACTGTCCCGGGAAACTCTCTGCTAACACCCTGCAGAGCGCTGTGCCCAATGTACAGAAACGTCTTGCGGTATCCCCTACAGGGAAAGTGCCAGGAGGGAAAAGTGAGGATTATGTTTAGACTTTCTCGGAACTGCTTCAAATCAACTAGATATCTTTGTGCTGTAAATCTCCCAACAGCCAAATGTAAAAGCAGCAAACATCTCGCTGTATGTCCCACATCCAAAGTGCCAAGAGAGTAATGTAGAGCTTGCTCGCCCTGTCTTTGAGTACTGTTTGCACTGTCCCGATTACCTCTTTGCTAACATTCTCTTCAGAGCTGCAGTGAAACCAGGAACCACGTGGAGAAGGCACCCACACTGAAAGTGCCTGGAGGGAACATTGGGGCTTCTTCTCAGTGTCTCTGACATAGGGTTTCACTGTCCCGGGAAACTCTCTGCTAACACCCTGCAGAGCGCTGTGCCCAATATACAGAAACGTCTTGCGGTATCTCCTACAGGGAAAGTGCCAGGAGGGAAAAGTGAGGATTATGCTTAGACTTTCTCGGAACTGCTTCAAATCAACTAGATATCTTTGTGCTGTAAATCTCCCAACAGCCAAATGTAAAAGCAGCAAACATCTCGCTGTATGTCCCACATCCAAAGTGCCAAGAGAGAGCTTGCTCTCCCTGTCTTTGAGTACTGTTTGTACTGTCCCGATTACCTCTTTGCTAACATTCTCTTCAGAGCTGCAGTGAAACCAGGAACCACGTGGAGAAGGCACCCACACTGAAAGTGCCTGGAGGGAACATTGGGGCTTCTTCTCAGTGTCTCTGACATAGGGTTTCACTGTCCCGGGAAACTCTCTGCTAACACCCTGCAGAGCGCTGTGCCCAATATACAGAAACGCCTTGCGGTATCCCCTACAGGGAAAGTGCTAGGAGGGAAAAGTGAGGATTATGCTTAGACTTTCTCGGAACTGCTTCAAATCAACTAGATATCTTTGTGCTGTAAATCTCCCAACAGCCAAATGTAAAAGCAGCAAACATCTCGCTGTATGTCCCACATCCAAAGTGCCAAGAGAGTAATGTAGAGCTTGCTCTCCCTGTCTTTGAGTACTGTTTGCACTGTCCCGATTACCTCTTTGCTAACATTCTCTTCAGAGCTGCAGTGAAACCAGGAACCACGTGGAGAAGGCACCCACACTGAAAGTGCCTGGAGGGAACATTGGGGCTTCTTCTCAGTGTCTCTGACATAGGGTTTCACTGTCCCGGGAAACTCTCTGCTAACACCCTGCAGAGCGCTGTGCCCAATATACAGAAACGTCTTGCGGTATCTCCTACAGGGAAAGTGCCAGGAGGGAAAAGTGAGGATTATGCTTAGACTTTCTCGGAACTGCTTCAAATCAACTAGATATCTTTGTGCTGTAAATCTCCCAACAGCCAAATGTAAAAGCAGCAAACATCTCGCTGTATGTCCCACATCCAAAGTGCCAAGAGAGAGCTTGCTCTCCCTGTCTTTGAGTACTGTTTGCACTGTCCCGATTACCTCTTTGCTAACATTCTCTTCAGAGCTGCAGTGAAACCAGGAACCACGTGGAGAAGGCACCCACACTGAAAGTGCCTGGAGGGAACATTGGGGCTTCTTCTCAGTGTCTCTGACATAGGGTTTCACTGTCCTGGGAAACTCTCTGCTAACACCCTGCAGAGCGTAGTGCCCAATATACAGAAACGTCTTGCGGTATCCCCTACAGGGAAAGTGCCAGGAGGGAAAAGTGAGGATTATGTTTAGACTTTCTCGGAACTGCTTCAAATCAACTAGATATCTTTGTGCTGTAAATCTCCCAACAGCCAAATGTAAAAGCAGCAAACATCTCGCTGTATGTCCCACATCCAAAGTGCCAAGAGAGTAATGTAGAGCTTGCTCTCCCTGTCTTTGAGTACTGTTTGCACTGTCCCGATTACCTCTTTGCTAACATTCTCTTCAGAGCTGCAGTGAAACCAGGAACCACGTGGAGAAGGCACCCACACTGAAAGTGCCTGGAGGGAACATTGGGGCTTCTTCTCAGTGTCTCCGATATAGGGTTTCACTGTCCCGGGAAACTCTCTGCTAACACCCTGCAGAGCGCTGTGCCCAATGTACAGAAACGTCTTGCGGTATCCCCTACAGGGAAAGTGCCAGGAGGGAAAAGTGAGGATTATGTTTAGACTTTCTCGGAACTGCTTCAAATCAACTAGATATCTTTGTGCTGTAAATCTCCCAACAGCCAAATGTAAAAGCAGCAAACATCTCGCTGTATGTCCCACATCCAAAGTGCCAAGAGAGAGCTTGCTCTCCCTGTCTTTGAGTACTGTTTGTACTGTCCCGATTACCTCTTTGCTAACATTCTCTTCAGAGCTGCAGTGAAACCAGGAACCACGTGGAGAAGGCACCCACACTGAAAGTGCCTGGAGGGAACATTGGGGCTTCTTCTCAGTGTCTCTGACATAGGGTTTCACTGTCCCGGGAAACTCTCTGCTAACACCCTGCAGAGCGCTGTGCCCAATATACAGAAACGCCTTGCGGTATCCCCTACAGGGAAAGTGCTAGGAGGGAAAAGTGAGGATTATGCTTAGACTTTCTCGGAACTGCTTCAAATCAACTAGATATCTTTGTGCTGTAAATCTCCCAACAGCCAAATGTAAAAGCAGCAAACATCTCGCTGTATGTCCCACATCCAAAGTGCCAAGAGAGTAATGTAGAGCTTGCTCTCCCTGTCTTTGAGTACTGTTTGCACTGTCCCGATTACCTCTTTGCTAACATTCTCTTCAGAGCTGCAGTGAAACCAGGAACCACGTGGAGAAGGCACCCACACTGAAAGTGCCTGGAGGGAACATTGGGGCTTCTTCTCAGTGTCTCTGACATAGGGTTTCACTGTCCCGGGAAACTCTCTGCTAACACCCTGCAGAGCGCTGTGCCCAATATACAGAAACGTCTTGCGGTATCTCCTACAGGGAAAGTGCCAGGAGGGAAAAGTGAGGATTATGTTTAGACTTTCTCGGAACTGCTTCAAATCAACTAGATATCTTTGTGCTGTAAATCTCCCAACAGCCAAATGTAAAAGCAGCAAACATCTCGCTGTATGTCCCACATCCAAAGTGCCAAGAGAGAGCTTGCTCTCCCTGTCTTTGAGTACTGTTTGCACTGTCCCGATTACCTCTTTGCTAACATTCTCTTCAGAGCTGCAGTGAAACCAGGAACCACGTGGAGAAGGCACCCACACTGAAAGTGCCTGGAGGGAACATTGGGGCTTCTTCTCAGTGTCTCTGACATAGGGTTTCACTGTCCCGGGAAACTCTCTGCTAACACCCTGCAGAGCGCTGTGCCCAATATACAGAAACGTCTTGCGGTATCCCCTACAGGGAAAGTGCCAGGAGGGAAAAGTGAGGATTATGCTTAGACTTTCTCGGAACTGCTTCAAATCAACTAGATATCTTTGTGCTGTAAATCTCCCAACAGCCAAATGTAAAAGCAGCAAACATCTCGCTGTATGTCCCACATCCAAAGTGCCAAGAGAGAGCTTGCTCTCCCTGTCTTTGAGTACTGTTTGCACTGTCCCGATTACCTCTTTGCTAACATTCTCTTCAGAGCTGCAGTGAAACCAGGAACCACGTGGAGAAGGCACCCACACTGAAAGTGCCTGGAGGGAACATTGGGGCTTCTTCTCAGTGTCTCCGATATAGGGTTTCACTGTCCCGGGAAACTCTCTGCTAACACCCTGCAGAGCGCTGTGCCCAATGTACAGAAACATCTTGCGGTATCCCCTACAGGGAAAGTGCCAGGAGGGAAAAGTGAGGATTATGTTTAGACTTTCTCGGAACTGCTTCAAATCAACTAGATATCTTTGTGCTGTAAATCTCCCAACAGCCAAATGTAAAAGCAGCAAACATCTCGCTGTATGTCCCACATCCAAAGTGCCAAGAGAGTAATGTAGAGCTTGCTCTCCCTGTCTTTGAGTTCTGTTTGCACTGTCCCGATTACCTCTTTGCTAACATTCTCTTCAGAGCTGCAGTGAAACCAGGAACCACGTGGAGAAGGCACCCACACTGAAAGTGCCTGGAGGGAACATTGGGGCTTCTTCTCAGTGTCTCTGACATAGGGTTTCACTGTCCCGGGAAACTCTCTGCTAACACCCTGCAGAGCGCTGTGCCCAATATACAGAAACGTCTTGCGGTATCTCCTACAGGGAAAGTGCCAGGAGGGAAAAGTGAGGATTATGTTTAGACTTTCTCGGAACTGCTTCAAATCAACTAGATATCTTTGTGCTGTAAATCTCCCAACAGCCAAATGTAAAAGCAGCAAACATCTCGCTGTATGTCCCACATCCAAAGTGCCAAGAGAGAGCTTGCTCTCCCTGTCTTTGAGTACTGTTTGTACTGTCCCGATTACCTCTTTGCTAACATTCTCTTCAGAGCTGCAGTGAAACCAGGAACCACGTGGAGAAGGCACCCACACTGAAAGTGCCTGGAGGGAACATTGGGGCTTCTTCTCAGTGTCTCTGACATAGGGTTTCACTGTCCCGGGAAACTCTCTGCTAACACCCTGCAGAGCGCTGTGCCCAATATACAGAAACGCCTTGCGGTATCCCCTACAGGGAAAGTGCTAGGAGGGAAAAGTGAGGATTATGCTTAGACTTTCTCGGAACTGCTTCAAATCAACTAGATATCTTTGTGCTGTAAATCTCCCAACAGCCAAATGTAAAAGCAGCAAACATCTCGCTGTATGTCCCACATCCAAAGTGCCAAGAGAGTAATGTAGAGCTTGCTCTCCCTGTCTTTGAGTACTGTTTGCACTGTCCCGATTACCTCTTTGCTAACATTCTCTTCAGAGCTGCAGTGAAACCAGGAACCACGTGGAGAAGGCACCCACACTGAAAGTGCCTGGAGGGAACATTGGGGCTTCTTCTCAGTGTCTCTGACATAGGGTTTCACTGTCCCGGGAAACTCTCTGCTAACACCCTGCAGAGCGCTGTGCCCAATATACAGAAACGTCTTGCGGTATCTCCTACAGGGAAAGTGCCAGGAGGGAAAAGTGAGGATTATGTTTAGACTTTCTCGGAACTGCTTCAAATCAACTAGATATCTTTGTGCTGTAAATCTCCCAACAGCCAAATGTAAAAGCAGCAAACATCTCGCTGTATGTCCCACATCCAAAGTGCCAAGAGAGAGCTTGCTCTCCCTGTCTTTGAGTACTGTTTGTACTGTCCCGATTACCTCTTTGCTAACATTCTCTTCAGAGCTGCAGTGAAACCAGGAACCACGTGGAGAAGGCACCCACACTGAAAGTGCCTGGAGGGAACATTGGGGCTTCTTCTCAGTGTCTCTGACATAGGGTTTCACTGTCCTGGGAAACTCTCTGCTAACACCCTGCAGAGCGCTGTGCCCAATATACAGAAACGTCTTGCGGTATCCCCTACAGGGAAAGTGCCAGGAGGGAAAAGTGAGGATTATGTTTAGACTTTCTCGGAACTGCTTCAAATCAACTAGATATCTTTGTGCTGTAAATCTCCCAACAGCCAAATGTAAAAGCAGCAAACATCTCGCTGTATGTCCCACATCCAAAGTGCCAAGAGAGAGCTTGCTCTCCCTGTCTTTGAGTACTGTTTGCACTGTCCCGATTACCTCTTTGCTAACATTCTCTTCAGAGCTGCAGTGAAACCAGGAACCACGTGGAGAAGGCACCCACACTGAAAGTGCCTGGAGGGAACATTGGGGCTTCTTCTCAGTGTCTCCGATATAGGGTTTCACTGTCCCGGGAAACTCTCTGCTAACACCCTGCAGAGCGCTGTGCCCAATATACAGAAACGTCTTGCGGTATCCCCTACAGGGAAAGTGCCAGGAGGGAAAAGTGAGGATTATGTTTAGACTTTCTCGGAACTGCTTCAAATCAACTAGATATCTTTGTGCTGTAAATCTCCCAACAGCCAAATGTAAAAGCAGCAAACATCTCGCTGTATGTCCCACATCCAAAGTGCCAAGAGAGTAATGTAGAGCTTGCTCTCCCTGTCTTTGAGTACTGTTTGCACTGTTCCGATTACCTCTTTGCTAACATTCTCTTCAGAGCTGCAGTGAAACCAGGAACCACGTGGAGAAGGCACCCACACTGAAAGTGCCTGGAGGGAACATTGGGGCTTCTTCTCAGTGTCTCTGACATAGGGTTTCACTGTCCCGGGAAACTCTCTGCTAACACCCTGCAGAGCGCTGTGCCCAATATACAGAAACGTCTTGCGGTATCTCCTACAGGGAAAGTGCCAGGAGGGAAAAGTGAGGATTATGCTTAGACTTTCTCGGAACTGCTTCAAATCAACTAGATATCTTTGTGCTGTAAATCTCCCAACAGCCAAATGTAAAAGCAGCAAACATCTCGCTGTATGTCCCACATCCAAAGTGCCAAGAGAGAGCTTGCTCTCCCTGTCTTTGAGTACTGTTTGTACTGTCCCGATTACCTCTTTGCTAACATTCTCTTCAGAGCTGCAGTGAAACCAGGAACCACGTGGAGAAGGCACCCACACTGAAAGTGCCTGGAGGGAACATTGGGGCTTCTTCTCAGTGTCTCTGACATAGGGTTTCACTGTCCCGGGAAACTCTCTGCTAACACCCTGCAGAGCGTAGTGCCCAATATACAGAAACGTCTTGCGGTATCCCCTACAGGGAAAGTGCCAGGAGGGAAAAGTGAGGATTATGTTTAGACTTTCTCGGAACTGCTTCAAATCAACTAGATATCTTTGTGCTGTAAATCTCCCAACAGCCAAATGTAAAAGCAGCAAACATCTCGCTGTATGTCCCACATCCAAAGTGCCAAGAGAGTAATGTAGAGCTTGCTCTCCCTGTCTTTGAGTACTGTTTGCACTGTCCCGATTACCTCTTTGCTAACATTCTCTTCAGAGCTGCAGTGAAACCAGGAACCACGTGGAGAAGGCACCCACACTGAAAGTGCCTGGAGGGAACATTGGGGCTTCTTCTCAGTGTCTCCGATATAGGGTTTCACTGTCCCGGGAAACTCTCTGCTAACACCCTGCAGAGCGCTGTGCCCAATGTACAGAAACGTCTTGCGGTATCCCCTACAGGGAAAGTGCCAGGAGGGAAAAGTGAGGATTATGTTTAGACTTTCTCGGAACTGCTTCAAATCAACTAGATATCTTTGTGCTGTAAATCTCCCAACAGCCAAATGTAAAAGCAGCAAACATCTCGCTGTATGTCCCACATCCAAAGTGCCAAGAGAGTAATGTAGAGCTTGCTCTCCCTGTCTTTGAGTACTGTTTGCACTGTCCCGATTACCTCTTTGCTAACATTCTCTTCAGAGCTGCAGTGAAACCAGGAACCACGTGGAGAAGGCACCCACACTGAAAGTGCCTGGAGGGAACATTGGGGCTTCTTCTCAGTGTCTCTGACATAGGGTTTCACTGTCCCGGGAAACTCTCTGCTAACACCCTGCAGAGCGCTGTGCCCAATATACAGAAACGTCTTGCGGTATCTCCTACAGGGAAAGTGCCAGGAGGGAAAAGTGAGGATTATGCTTAGACTTTCTCGGAACTGCTTCAAATCAACTAGATATCTTTGTGCTGTAAATCTCCCAACAGCCAAATGTAAAAGCAGCAAACATCTCGCTGTATGTCCCACATCCAAAGTGCCAAGAGAGAGCTTGCTCTCCCTGTCTTTGAGTACTGTTTGTACTGTCCCGATTACCTCTTTGCTAACATTCTCTTCAGAGCTGCAGTGAAACCAGGAACCACGTGGAGAAGGCACCCACACTGAAAGTGCCTGGAGGGAACATTGGGGCTTCTTCTCAGTGTCTCTGACATAGGGTTTCACTGTCCCGGGAAACTCTCTGCTAACACCCTGCAGAGCGCTGTGCCCAATATACAGAAACGCCTTGCGGTATCCCCTACAGGGAAAGTGCTAGGAGGGAAAAGTGAGGATTATGCTTAGACTTTCTCGGAACTGCTTCAAATCAACTAGATATCTTTGTGCTGTAAATCTCCCAACAGCCAAATGTAAAAGCAGCAAACATCTCGCTGTATGTCCCACATCCAAAGTGCCAAGAGAGTAATGTAGAGCTTGCTCTCCCTGTCTTTGAGTACTGTTTGCACTGTCCCGATTACCTCTTTGCTAACATTCTCTTCAGAGCTGCAGTGAAACCAGGAACCACGTGGAGAAGGCACCCACACTGAAAGTGCCTGGAGGGAACATTGGGGCTTCTTCTCAGTGTCTCTGACATAGGGTTTCACTGTCCCGGGAAACTCTCTGCTAACACCCTGCAGAGCGCTGTGCCCAATATACAGAAACGTCTTGCGGTATCTCCTACAGGGAAAGTGCCAGGAGGGAAAAGTGAGGATTATGTTTAGACTTTCTCGGAACTGCTTCAAATCAACTAGATATCTTTGTGCTGTAAATCTCCCAACAGCCAAATGTAAAAGCAGCAAACATCTCGCTGTATGTCCCACATCCAAAGTGCCAAGAGAGAGCTTGCTCTCCCTGTCTTTGAGTACTGTTTGCACTGTCCCGATTACCTCTTTGCTAACATTCTCTTCAGAGCTGCAGTGAAACCAGGAACCACGTGGAGAAGGCACCCACACTGAAAGTGCCTGGAGGGAACATTGGGGCTTCTTCTCAGTGTCTCTGACATAGGGTTTCACTGTCCCGGGAAACTCTCTGCTAACACCCTGCAGAGCGCTGTGCCCAATATACAGAAACGTCTTGCGGTATCTCCTACAGGGAAAGTGCCAGGAGGGAAAAGTGAGGATTATGTTTAGACTTTCTCGGAACTGCTTCAAATCAACTAGATATCTTTGTGCTGTAAATCTCCCAACAGCCAAATGTAAAAGCAGCAAACATCTCGCTGTATGTCCCACATCCAAAGTGCCAAGAGAGAGCTTGCTCTCCCTGTCTTTGAGTACTGTTTGTACTGTCCCGATTACCTCTTTGCTAACATTCTCTTCAGAGCTGCAGTGAAACCAGGAACCACGTGGAGAAGGCACCCACACTGAAAGTGCCTGGAGGGAACATTGGGGCTTCTTCTCAGTGTCTCTGACATAGGGTTTCACTGTCCCGGGAAACTCTCTGCTAACACCCTGCAGAGCGCTGTGCCCAATATACAGAAACGCCTTGCGGTATCCCCTACAGGGAAAGTGCTAGGAGGGAAAAGTGAGGATTATGCTTAGACTTTCTCGGAACTGCTTCAAATCAACTAGATATCTTTGTGCTGTAAATCTCCCAACAGCCAAATGTAAAAGCAGCAAACATCTCGCTGTATGTCCCACATCCAAAGTGCCAAGAGAGTAATGTAGAGCTTGCTCTCCCTGTCTTTGAGTACTGTTTGCACTGTCCCGATTACCTCTTTGCTAACATTCTCTTCAGAGCTGCAGTGAAACCAGGAACCACGTGGAGAAGGCACCCACACTGAAAGTGCCTGGAGGGAACATTGGGGCTTCTTCTCAGTGTCTCTGACATAGGGTTTCACTGTCCCGGGAAACTCTCTGCTAACACCCTGCAGAGCGCTGTGCCCAATATACAGAAACGTCTTGCGGTATCTCCTACAGGGAAAGTGCCAGGAGGGAAAAGTGAGGATTATGTTTAGACTTTCTCGGAACTGCTTCAAATCAACTAGATATCTTTGTGCTGTAAATCTCCCAACAGCCAAATGTAAAAGCAGCAAACATCTCGCTGTATGTCCCACATCCAAAGTGCCAAGAGAGAGCTTGCTCTCCCTGTCTTTGAGTACTGTTTGTACTGTCCCGATTACCTCTTTGCTAACATTCTCTTCAGAGCTGCAGTGAAACCAGGAACCACGTGGAGAAGGCACCCACACTGAAAGTGCCTGGAGGGAACATTGGGGCTTCTTCTCAGTGTCTCTGACATAGGGTTTCACTGTCCTGGGAAACTCTCTGCTAACACCCTGCAGAGCGTAGTGCCCAATATACAGAAACGTCTTGCGGTATCCCCTACAGGGAAAGTGCCAGGAGGGAAAAGTGAGGATTATGTTTAGACTTTCTCGGAACTGCTTCAAATCAACTAGATATCTTTGTGCTGTAAATCTCCCAACAGCCAAATGTAAAAGCAGCAAACATCTCGCTGTATGTCCCACATCCAAAGTGCCAAGAGAGAGCTTGCTCTCCCTGTCTTTGAGTACTGTTTGCACTGTCCCGATTACCTCTTTGCTAACATTCTCTTCAGAGCTGCAGTGAAACCAGGAACCACGTGGAGAAGGCACCCACACTGAAAGTGCCTGGAGGGAACATTGGGGCTTCTTCTCAGTGTCTCTGACATAGGGTTTCACTGTCCTGGGAAACTCTCTGCTAACACCCTGCAGAGCGCTGTGCCCAATGTACAGAAACGTCTTGCGGTATCCCCTACAGGGAAAGTGCCAGGAGGGAAAAGTGAGGATTATGTTTAGACTTTCTCGGAACTGCTTCAAATCAACTAGATATCTTTGTGCTGTAAATCTCCCAACAGCCAAATGTAAAAGCAGCAAACATCTCGCTGTATGTCCCACATCCAAAGTGCCAAGAGAGAGCTTGCTCTCCCTGTCTTTGAGTACTGTTTGCACTGTCCCGATTACCTCTTTGCTAACATTCTCTTCAGAGCTGCAGTGAAACCAGGAACCACGTGGAGAAGGCACCCACACTGAAAGTGCCTGGAGGGAACATTGGGGCTTCTTCTCAGTGTCTCTGACATAGGGTTTCACTGTCCCGGGAAACTCTCTGCTAACACCCTGCAGAGCGCTGTGCCCAATATACAGAAACGTCTTGCGGTATCCCCTACAGGGAAAGCGCCAGGAGGGAAAAGTGAGGATTATGCTTAGACTTTCTCGGAACTGCTTCAAATCAACTAGATATCTTTGTGCTGTAAATCTCCCAACAGCCAAATGTAAAAGCAGCAAACATCTCGCTGTATGTCCCACATCCAAAGTGCCAAGAGAGTAATGTAGAGCTTGCTCTCCCTGTCTTTGAGTACTGTTTGCACTGTCCCGATTACCTCTTTGCTAACATTCTCTTCAGAGCTGCAGTGAAACCAGGAACCACGTGGAGAAGGCACCCACACTGAAAGTGCCTGGAGTGAACATTGGGGCTTCTTCTCAGTGTCTCTGACATAGGGTTTCACTGTCCCGGGAAACTCTCTGCTAACACCCTGCAGAGCGCTGTGCCCAATATACAGAAACGTCTTGCGGTATCCCCTACAGGGAAAGTGCCAGGAGGGAAAAGTGAGGATTATGTTTAGACTTTCTCGGAACTGCTTCAAATCAACTAGATATCTTTGTGCTGTAAATCTCCCAACAGCCAAATGTAAAAGCAGCAAACATCTCGCTGTATGTCCCACATCCAAAGTGCCAAGAGAGAGCTTGCTCTCCCTGTCTTTGAGTACTGTTTGCACTGTCCCGATTACCTCTTTGCTAACATTCTCTTCAGAGCTGCAGTGAAACCAGGAACCACGTGGAGAAGGCACCCACACTGAAAGTGCCTGGAGGGAACATTGGGGCTTCTTCTCAGTGTCTCTGACATAGGGTTTCACTGTCCCGGGAAACTCTCTGCTAACACCCTGCAGAGCGCTGTGCCCAATATACAGAAACGTCTTGCGGTATCTCCTACAGGGAAAGTGCCAGGAGGGAAAAGTGAGGATTATGTTTAGACTTTCTCGGAACTGCTTCAAATCAACTAGATATCTTTGTGCTGTAAATCTCCCAACAGCCAAATGTAAAAGCAGCAAACATCTCGCTGTATGTCCCACATCCAAAGTGCCAAGAGAGAGCTTGCTCTCCCTGTCTTTGAGTACTGTTTGCACTGTCCCGATTACCTCTTTGCTAACATTCTCTTCAGAGCTGCAGTGAAACCAGGAACCACGTGGAGAAGGCACCCACACTGAAAGTGCCTGGAGTGAACATTGGGGCTTCTTCTCAGTGTCTCTGACATAGGGTTTCACTGTCCCGGGAAACTCTCTGCTAACACCCTGCAGAGCGCTGTGCCCAATATACAGAAACGTCTTGCGGTATCTCCTACAGGGAAAGTGCCAGGAGGGAAAAGTGAGGATTATGTTTAGACTTTCTCGGAACTGCTTCAAATCAACTAGATATCTTTGTGCTGTAAATCTCCCAACAGCCAAATGTAAAAGCAGCAAACATCTCGCTGTATGTCCCACATCCAAAGTGCCAAGAGAGAGCTTGCTCTCCCTGTCTTTGAGTACTGTTTGCACTGTCCCGATTACCTCTTTGCTAACATTCTCTTCAGAGCTGCAGTGAAACCAGGAACCACGTGGAGAAGGCACCCACACTGAAAGTGCCTGGAAGGACCATTGGGGCTTCTTCTCAGTGTCTCCGACATAGGGTTTCACTGTCCCGGGAAACTCTCTGCTAACACCCTGCAGAGCGCTGTGCCCAATATACAGAAACGTCTTGCGGTATCCCCTACAGTGAAAGTGCCAGGAGGGAAAAGTGAGGATTATGCTTAGACTTTCTCGGAACTGCTTCAAATCAACTAGATATCTTTGTGCTGTAAATCTCCCAACAGCCAAATGTAAAAGCAGCAAACATCTCGCTGTATGTCCCACATCCAAAGTGCCAAGAGAGTAATGTAGAGCTTGCTCTCCCTGTCTTTGAGTACTGTTTGCACTGTTCCGATTACCTCTTTGCTAACATTCTCTTCAGAGCTGCAGTGAAACCAGGAACCACGTGGAGAAGGCACCCACACTGAAAGTGCCTGGAGGGAACATTGGGGCTTCTTCTCAGTGTCTCTGACATAGGGTTTCACTGTCCCGGGAAACTCTCTGCTAACACCCTGCAGAGCGCTGTGCCCAATATACAGAAACGTCTTGCGGTATCTCCTACAGGGAAAGTGCCAGGAGGGAAAAGTGAGGATTATGTTTAGACTTTCTCGGAACTGCTTCAAATCAACTAGATATCTTTGTGCTGTAAATCTCCCAACAGCCAAATGTAAAAGCAGCAAACATCTCGCTGTATGTCCCACATCCAAAGTGCCAAGAGAGAGCTTGCTCTCCCTGTCTTTGAGTACTGTTTGCACTGTCCCGATTACCTCTTTGCTAACATTCTCTTCAGAGCTGCAGTGAAACCAGGAACCACGTGGAGAAGGCACCCACACTGAAAGTGCCTGGAGGGAACATTGGGGCTTCTTCTCAGTGTCTCTGACATAGGGTTTCACTGTCCCGGGAAACTCTCTGCTAACACCCTGCAGAGCGCTGTGCCCAATATACAGAAACGTCTTGCGGTATCCCCTACAGGGAAAGTGCCAGGAGGGAAAAGTGAGGATTATGCTTAGACTTTCTCGGAACTGCTTCAAATCAACTAGATATCTTTGTGCTGTAAATCTCCCAACAGCCAAATGTAAAAGCAGCAAACATCTCGCTGTATGTCCCACATCCAAAGTGCCAAGAGAGTAATGTAGAGCTTGCTCTCCCTGTCTTTGAGTACTGTTTGCACTGTCCCGATTACCTCTTTGCTAACATTCTCTTCAGAGCTGCAGTGAAACCAGGAACCACGTGGAGAAGGCACCCACACTGAAAGTGTCTGGAAGGACCATTGGGGCTTCTTCTCAGTGTCTCCGACATAGGGTTTCACTGTCCCGGGAAACTCTCTGCTAACACCCTGCAGAGCGCTGTGCCCAATATACAGAAACGTCTTGCGGTATCCCCTACAGGGAAAGTGCCAGGAGGGAAAAGTGAGGATTATGCTTAGACTTTCTCGGAACTGCTTCAAATCAACTAGATATCTTTGTGCTGTAAATCTCCCAACAGCCAAATGTAAAAGCAGCAAACATCTCGCTGTATATCCCACATCCAAAGTGCCAAGAGAGTAATGTAGAGCTTGCTCTCCCTGTCTTTGAGTACTGTTTGCACTGTCCCGATTACCTCTTTGCTAACATTCTCTTCAGAGCTGCAGTGAAACCAGGAACCACGTGGAGAAGGCACCCACACTGAAAGTGCCTGGAGTGAACATTGGGGCTTCTTCTCAGTGTCTCTGACATAGGGTTTCACTGTCCCGGGAAACTCTCTGCTAACACCCTGCAGAGCGCTGTGCCCAATATACAGAAACGTCTTGCGGTATCCCCTACAGGGAAAGTGCCAGGAGGGAAAAGTGAGGATTATGCTTAGACTTTCTCGGAACTGCTTCAAATCAACTAGATATCTTTGTGCTGTAAATCTCCCAACAGCCAAATGTAAAAGCAGCAAACATCTCGCTGTATGTCCCACATCCAAAGTGCCAAGAGAGAGCTTGCTCTCCCTGTCTTTGAGTACTGTTTGCACTGTCCCGATTACCTCTTTGCTAACATTCTCTTCAGAGCTGCAGTGAAACCAGGAACCACGTGGAGAAGGCACCCACACTGAAAGTGCCTGGAGGGAACATTGGGGCTTCTTCTCAGTGTCTCCGATATAGGGTTTCACTGTCCCGGGAAACTCTCTGCTAACACCCTGCAGAGCGCTGTGCCCAATATACAGAAACGTCTTGCGGTATCCCCTACAGGGAAAGTGCCAGGAGGGAAAAGTGAGGATTATGTTTAGACTTTCTCGGAACTGCTTCAAATCAACTAGATATCTTTGTGCTGTAAATCTCCCAACAGCCAAATGTAAAAGCAGCAAACATCTCGCTGTATGTCCCACATCCAAAGTGCCAAGAGAGTAATGTAGAGCTTGCTCTCCCTGTCTTTGAGTACTGTTTGCACTGTCCCGATTACCTCTTTGCTAACATTCTCTTCAGAGCTGCAGTGAAACCAGGAACCACGTGGAGAAGGCACCCACACTGAAAGTGCCTGGAGGGAACATTGGGGCTTCTTCTCAGTGTCTCTGACATAGGGTTTCACTGTCCCGGGAAACTCTCTGCTAACACCCTGCAGAGCGCTGTGCCCAATATACAGAAACGTCTTGCGGTATCTCCTACAGGGAAAGTGCCAGGAGGGAAAAGTGAGGATTATGCTTAGACTTTCTCGGAACTGCTTCAAATCAACTAGATATCTTTGTGCTGTAAATCTCCCAACAGCCAAATGTAAAAGCAGCAAACATCTCGCTGTATGTCCCACATCCAAAGTGCCAAGAGAGAGCTTGCTCTCCCTGTCTTTGAGTACTGTTTGCACTGTCCCGATTACCTCTTTGCTAACATTCTCTTCAGAGCTGCAGTGAAACCAGGAACCACGTGGAGAAGGCACCCACACTGAAAGTGCCTGGAGGGAACATTGGGGCTTCTTCTCAGTGTCTCTGACATAGGGTTTCACTGTCCCGGGAAACTCTCTGCTAACACCCTGCAGAGCGCTGTGCCCAATATACAGAAACGTCTTGCGGTATCCCCTACAGGGAAAGTGCCAGGAGGGAAAAGTGAGGATTATGCTTAGACTTTCTCGGAACTGCTTCAAATCAACTAGATATCTTTGTGCTGTAAATCTCCCAACAGCCAAATGTAAAAGCAGCAAACATCTCGCTGTATGTCCCACATCCAAAGTGCCAAGAGAGAGCTTGCTCTCCCTGTCTTTGAGTACTGTTTGCACTGTCCCGATTACCTCTTTGCTAACATTCTCTTCAGAGCTGCAGTGAAACCAGGAACCACGTGGAGAAGGCACCCACACTGAAATTGCCTGGAGGGAACATTGGGGCTTCTTCTCAGTGTCTCCGATATAGGGTTTAACTGTCCCGGGAAACTCTCTGCTAACACCCTGCAGAGCGCTGTGCCCAATATACAGAAACGTCTTGCGGTATCTCCTACAGGGAAAGTGCCAGGAGGGAAAAGTGAGGATTATGTTTAGACTTTCTCGGAACTGCTTCAAATCAACTAGATATCTTTGTGCTGTAAATCTCCCAACAGCCAAATGTAAAAGCAGCAAACATCTCGCTGTATGTCCCACATCCAAAGTGCCAAAAGAGTAATGTAGAGCTTGCTCTCCCTGTCTTTGAGTACTGTTTGCACTGTCCCAATTACCTCTTTGCTAACATTCTCTTCAGAGCTGCAGTGAAACCAGGAACCACGTGGAGAAGGCACCCACACTGAAAGTGCCTGGAGGGAACATTGGGGCTTCTTCTCAGTGTCTCTGACATAGGGTTTCACTGTCCCGGGAAACTCTCTGCTAACACCCTGCAGAGCGCTGTGCCCAATATACAGAAACGCCTTGCGGTATCCCCTACAGGGAAAGTGCTAGGAGGGAAAAGTGAGGATTATGCTTAGACTTTCTCGGAACTGCTTCAAATCAACTAGATATCTTTGTGCTGTAAATCTCCCAACAGCCAAATGTAAAAGCAGCAAACATCTCGCTGTATGTCCCACATCCAAAGTGCCAAGAGAGTAATGTAGAGCTTGCTCTCCCTGTCTTTGAGTACTGTTTGCACTGTCCCGATTACCTCTTTGCTAACATTCTCTTCAGAGCTGCAGTGAAACCAGGAACCACGTGGAGAAGGCACCCACACTGAAAGTGCCTGGAGGGAACATTGGGGCTTCTTCTCAGTGTCTCTGACATAGGGTTTCACTGTCCCGGGAAACTCTCTGCTAACACCCTGCAGAGCGCTGTGCCCAATATACAGAAACGTCTTGCGGTATCTCCTACAGGGAAAGTGCCAGGAGGGAAAAGTGAGGATTATGTTTAGACTTTCTCGGAACTGCTTCAAATCAACTAGATATCTTTGTGCTGTAAATCTCCCAACAGCCAAATGTAAAAGCAGCAAACATCTCGCTGTATGTCCCACATCCAAAGTGCCAAGAGAGAGCTTGCTCTCCCTGTCTTTGAGTACTGTTTGCACTGTCCCGATTACCTCTTTGCTAACATTCTCTTCAGAGCTGCAGTGAAACCAGGAACCACGTGGAGAAGGCACCCACACTGAAAGTGCCTGGAGGGAACATTGGGGCTTCTTCTCAGTGTCTCTGACATAGGGTTTCACTGTCCCGGGAAACTCTCTGCTAACACCCTGCAGAGCGCTGTGCCCAATATACAGAAACGTCTTGCGGTATCCCCTACAGGGAAAGTGCCAGGAGGGAAAAGTGAGGATTATGCTTAGACTTTCTCGGAACTGCTTCAAATCAACTAGATATCTTTGTGCTGTAAATCTCCCAACAGCCAAATGTAAAAGCAGCAAACATCTCGCTGTATGTCCCACATCCAAAGTGCCAAGAGAGAGCTTGCTCTCCCTGTCTTTGAGTACTGTTTGCACTGTCCCGATTACCTCTTTGCTAACATTCTCTTCAGAGCTGCAGTGAAACCAGGAACCACGTGGAGAAGGCACCCACACTGAAATTGCCTGGAGGGAACATTGGGGCTTCTTCTCAGTGTCTCCGATATAGGGTTTAACTGTCCCGGGAAACTCTCTGCTAACACCCTGCAGAGCGCTGTGCCCAATATACAGAAACGTCTTGCGGTATCTCCTACAGGGAAAGTGCCAGGAGGGAAAAGTGAGGATTATGTTTAGACTTTCTCGGAACTGCTTCAAATCAACTAGATATCTTTGTGCTGTAAATCTCCCAACAGCCAAATGTAAAAGCAGCAAACATCTCGCTGTATGTCCCACATCCAAAGTGCCAAGAGAGTAATGTAGAGCTTGCTCTCCCTGTCTTTGAGTACTGTTTGCACTGTCCCGATTACCTCTTTGCTAACATTCTCTTCAGAGCTGCAGTGAAACCAGGAACCACGTGGAGAAGGCACCCACACTGAAAGTGCCTGGAGGGAACATTGGGGCTTCTTCTCAGTGTCTCTGACATAGGGTTTCACTGTCCCGGGAAACTCTCTGCTAACACCCTGCAGAGCGCTGTGCCCAATATACAGAAACGTCTTGCGGTATCTCCTACAGGGAAAGTGCCAGTAGGGAAAAGTGAGGATTATGTTTAGACTTTCTCGGAACTGCTTCAAATCAACTAGATATCTTTGTGCTGTAAATCTCCCAACAGCCAAATGTAAAAGCAGCAAACATCTCGCTGTATGTCCCACATCCAAAGTGCCAAGAGAGTAATGTAGAGCTTGCTCTCCCTGTCTTTGAGTACTGTTTGCACTGTCCCGATTACCTCTTTGCTAACATTCTCTTCAGAGCTGCAGTGAAACCAGGAACCACGTGGAGAAGGCACCCACACTGAAAGTGCCTGGAGGGAACATTGGGGCTTCTTCTCAGTGTCTCTGACATAGGGTTTCACTGTCCCGGGAAACTCTCTGCTAACACCCTGCAGAGCGCTGTGCCCAATATACAGAAACGTCTTGCGGTATCTCCTACAGGGAAAGTGCCAGGAGGGAAAAGTGAGGATTATGTTTAGACTTTCTCGGAACTGCTTCAAATCAACTAGATATCTTTGTGCTGTAAATCTCCCAACAGCCAAATGTAAAAGCAGCAAACATCTCGCTGTATGTCCCACATCCAAAGTGCCAAGAGAGAGCTTGCTCTCCCTGTCTTTGAGTACTGTTTGCACTGTCCCGATTACCTCTTTGCTAACATTCTCTTCAGAGCTGCAGTGAAACCAGGAACCACGTGGAGAAGGCACCCACACTGAAAGTGCCTGGAGGGAACATTGGGGCTTCTTCTCAGTGTCTCTGACATAGGGTTTCACTGTCCCGGGAAACTCTCTGCTAACACCCTGCAGAGCGCTGTGCCCAATATACAGAAACGTCTTGCGGTATCCCCTACAGGGAAAGTGCCAGGAGGGAAAAGTGAGGATTATGCTTAGACTTTCTCGGAACTGCTTCAAATCAAATAGATATCTTTGTGCTGTAAATCTCCCAACAGCCAAATGTAAAAGCAGCAAACATCTCGCTGTATGTCCCACATCCAAAGTGCCAAGAGAGTAATGTAGAGCTTGCTCTCCCTGTCTTTGAGTACTGTTTGCACTGTCCCGATTACCTCTTTGCTAACATTCTCTTCAGAGCTGCAGTGAAACCAGGAACCACGTGGAGAAGGCACCCACACTGAAAGTGCCTGGAGGGAACATTGGGGCTTCTTCTCAGTGTCTCTGACATAGGGTTTCACTGTCCCGGGAAACTCTCTGCTAACACCCTGCAGAGCGCTGTGCCCAATATACAGAAACGTCTTGCGGTATCTCCTACAGGGAAAGTGCCAGGAGGGAAAAGTGAGGATTATGTTTAGACTTTCTCGGAACTGCTTCAAATCAACTAGATATCTTTGTGCTGTAAATCTCCCAACAGCCAAATGTAAAAGCAGCAAACATCTCGCTGTATGTCCCACATCCAAAGTGCCAAGAGAGAGCTTGCTCTCCCTGTCTTTGAGTACTGTTTGCACTGTCCCGATTACCTCTTTGCTAACATTCTCTTCAGAGCTGCAGTGAAACCAGGAACCACGTGGAGAAGGCACCCACACTGAAAGTGCCTGGAGTGAACATTGGGGCTTCTTCTCAGTGTCTCCGATATAGGGTTTCACTGTCCCGGGAAACTCTCTGCTAACACCCTGCAGAGCGCTGTGCCCAATGTACAGAAACGTCTTGCGGTATCCCCTACAGGGAAAGTGCCAGGAGGGAAAAGTGAGGATTATGTTTAGACTTTCTCGGAACTGCTTCAAATCAACTAGATATCTTTGTGCTGTAAATCTCCCAACAGCCAAATGTAAAAGCAGCAAACATCTCGCTGTATGTCCCACATCCAAAGTGCCAAGAGAGTAATGTAGAGCTTGCTCTCCCTGTCTTTGAGTACTGTTTGCACTGTCCCGATTACCTCTTTGCTAACATTCTCTTCAGAGCTGCAGTGAAACCAGGAACCACGTGGAGAAGGCACCCACACTGAAAGTGCCTGGAGGGAACATTGGGGCTTCTTCTCAGTGTCTCTGACATAGGGTTTCACTGTCCCGGGAAACTCTCTGCTAACACCCTGCAGAGCGCTGTGCCCAATATACAGAAACGTCTTGCGGTATCTCCTACAGGGAAAGTGCCAGGAGGGAATAGTGAGGATTATGTTTAGACTTTCTCGGAACTGCTTCAAATCAACTAGATATCTTTGTGCTGTAAATCTCCCAACAGCCAAATGTAAAAGCAGCAAACATCTCGCTGTATGTCCCACATCCAAAGTGCCAAGAGAGAGCTTGCTCTCCCTGTCTTTGAGTACTGTTTGCACTGTCCCGATTACCTCTTTGCTAACATTCTCTTCAGAGCTGCAGTGAAACCAGGAACCACGTGGAGAAGGCACCCACACTGAAATTGCCTGGAGTGAACATTGGGACTTCTTCTCAGTGTCTCCGATATAGGGTTTCACTGTCCCGGGAAACTCTCTGCTAACACCCTGCAGAGCGCTGTGCCCAATGTACAGAAACGTCTTGCGGTATCCCCTACAGGGAAAGTGCCAGGAGGGAAAAGTGAGGATTATGTTTAGACTTTCTCAGAATTGCTTCAAATCAACTAGATATCTTTGTGCTGTAAATCTCCCAACAGCCAAATGTAAAAGCAGCAAACATCTACGCTGTATGTCCCACATCCAAAGTGCCAAGAGAGAGCTTGCTCTCCCTGTCTTTGAGTACTGTTTGCACTGTCCCGATTACCTCTTTGCTAACATTCTCTTCAGAGCTGCAGTGAAACCAGGAACCACGTGGAGAAGGCACCCACACTGAAAGTGCCTGGAAGGAACATTGGGGCTTCTTCTCAGTGTCTTTGACATAGGGTTTCACTGTCCCGGGAAACTCTCTGCTAACACCCTGCAGAGCGCTGTGCCCAATATACAGAAACGTCTTGCGGTATCCCCTACAGGGAAAGTGCCAGGAGGGAAAAGTGAGGATTATGCTTAGACTTTCTCGGAACTGCTTCAAATCAACTAGATATCTTTGTGCTGTAAATCTCCCAACAGCCAAATGTAAAAGCAGCAAACATCTCGCTGTATGTCCCACATCCAAAGTGCCAAGAGAGTAATGTAGAGCTTGCTCTCCCTGTCTTTGAGTACTGTTTGCACTGTCCCGATTACCTCTTTGCTAACATTCTCTTCAGAGCTGCAGTGAAACCAGGAACCACGTGGAGAAGGCACCCACACTGAAAGTGCCTGGAGGGAACATTGGGGCTTCTTCTCAGTGTCTCTGACATAGGGTTTCACTGTCCCGGGAAACTCTCTGCTAACACCCTGCAGAGCGCTGTGCCCAATATACAGAAACGTCTTGCGGTATCTCCTACAGGGAAAGTGCCAGGAGGGAAAAGTGAGGATTATGTTTAGACTTTCTCAGAATTGCTTCAAATCAACTAGATATCTTTGTGCTGTAAATCTCCCAACAGCCAAATGTAAAAGCAGCAAACATCTCGCTGTATGTCCCACATCCAAAGTGCCAAGAGAGTAATGTAGAGCTTGCTCTCCCTGTCTTTGAGTACTGTTTGCACTGTCCCGATTACCTCTTTGCTAACATTCTCTTCAGAGCTGCAGTGAAACCAGGAACCACGTGGAGAAGGCACCCACACTGAAAGTGCCTGGAGGGAACATTGGGGCTTCTTCTCAGTGTCTCTGACATAGGGTTTCACTGTCCCGGGAAACTCTCTGCTAACACCCTGCAGAGCGCTGTGCCCAATATACAGAAACGTCTTGCGGTATCTCCTACAGGGAAAGTGCCAGGAGGGAAAAGTGAGGATTATGTTTAGACTTTCTCGGAACTGCTTCAAATCAACTAGATATCTTTGTGCTGTAAATCTCCCAACAGCCAAATGTAAAAGCAGCAAACATCTCGCTGTATGTCCCACATCCAAAGTGCCAAGAGAGTAATGTAGAGCTTGCTCTCCCTGTCTTTGAGTACTGTTTGCACTGTCCCGATTACCTCTTTGCTAACATTCTCTTCAGAGCTGCAGTGAAACCAGGAACCACGTGGAGAAGGCACCCACACTGAAAGTGCCTGGAGGGAACATTGGGGCTTCTTCTCAGTGTCTCTGACATAGGGTTTCACTGTCCCGGGAAACTCTCTGCTAACACCCTGCAGAGCGCTGTGCCCAATATACAGAAACGTCTTGCGGTATCTCCTACAGGGAAAGTGCCAGGAGGGAATAGTGAGGATTATGTTTAGACTTTCTCGGAACTGCTTCAAATCAACTAGATATCTTTGTGCTGTAAATCTCCCAACAGCCAAATGTAAAAGCAGCAAACATCTCGCTGTATGTCCCACATCCAAAGTGCCAAGAGAGAGCTTGCTCTCCCTGTCTTTGAGTACTGTTTGCACTGTCCCGATTACCTCTTTGCTAACATTCTCTTCAGAGCTGCAGTGAAACCAGGAACCACGTGGAGAAGGCACCCACACTGAAAGTGTCTGGAAGGACCATTGGGGCTTCTTCTCAGTGTCTCCGACATAGGGTTTCACTGTCCCGGGAAACTCTCTGCTAACACCCTGCAGAGCGCTGTGCCCAATATACAGAAACGTCTTGCGGTATCCCCTACAGTGAAAGTGCCAGGAGGGAAAAGTGAGGATTATGCTTAGACTTTCTCGGAACTGCTTCAAATCAACTAGATATCTTTGTGCTGTAAATCTCCCAACAGCCAAATGTAAAAGCAGCAAACATCTCGCTGTATGTCCCACATCCAAAGTGCCAAGAGAGTAATGTAGAGCTTGCTCTCCCAGTCTTTGAGTACTGTTTGCACTGTTCCGATTACCTCTTTGCTAACATTCTCTTCAGAGCTGCAGTGAAACCAGGAACCACGTGGAGAAGGCACCCACACTGAAAGTGCCTGGAGGGAACATTGGGGCTTCTTCTCAGTGTCTCTGACATAGGGTTTCACTGTCCCGGGAAACTCTCTGCTAACACCCTGCAGAGCGCTGTGCCCAATATACAGAAACGTCTTGCGGTATCCCCTACAGGGAAAGTGCCAGGAGGGAAAAGTGAGGATTATGCTTAGACTTTCTCGGAACTGCTTCAAATCAACTAGATATCTTTGTGCTGTAAATCTCCCAACAGCCAAATGTAAAAGCAGCAAACATCTCGCTGTATGTCCCACATCCAAAGTGCCAAGAGAGTAATGTAGAGCTTGCTCTCCCTGTCTTTGAGTACTGTTTGCACTGTCCCGATTACCTCTTTGCTAACATTCTCTTCAGAGCTGCAGTGAAACCAGGAACCACGTGGAGAAGGCACCCACACTGAAAGTGCCTGGAGGGAACATTGGGGCTTCTTCTCAGTGTCTCTGACATAGGGTTTCACTGTCCCGGGAAACTCTCTGCTAACACCCTGCAGAGCGCTGTGCCCAATATACAGAAACGTCTTGCGGTATCCCCTACAGGGAAAGTGCCAGGAGGGAAAAGTGAGGATTATGTTTAGACTTTCTCGGAACTGCTTCAAATCAACTAGATATCTTTGTGCTGTAAATCTCCCAACAGCCAAATGTAAAAGCAGCAAACATCTCGCTGTATGTCCCACATCCAAAGTGCCAAGAGAGTAATGTAGAGCTTGCTCTCCCTGTCTTTGAGTACTGTTTGCACTGTCCCGATTACCTCTTTGCTAACATTCTCTTCAGAGCTGCAGTGAAACCAGGAACCACGTGGAGAAGGCACCCACACTGAAAGTGCCTGGAGGGAACATTGGGGCTTCTTCTCAGTGTCTCTGACATAGGGTTTCACTGTCCCGGGAAACTCTCTGCTAACACCCTGCAGAGCGCTGTGCCCAATATACAGAAACGTCTTGCGGTATCTCCTACAGGGAAAGTGCCAGGAGGGAAAAGTGAGGATTATATTTAGACTTTCTCGGAACTGCTTCAAATCAACTAGATATCTTTGTGCTGTAAATCTCCCAACAGCCAAATGTAAAAGCAGCAAACATCTCGCTGTATGTCCCACATCCAAAGTGCCAAGAGAGAGCTTGCTCTCCCTGTCTTTGAGTACTGTTTGCACTGTCCCGATTACCTCTTTGCTAACATTCTCTTCAGAGCTGCAGTGAAACCAGGAACCACGTGGAGAAGGCACCCACACTGAAAGTGCCTGGAGGGAACATTGGGGCTTCTTCTCAGTGTCTCCGATATAGGGTTTCACTGTCCCGGGAAACTCTCTGCTAACACCCTGCAGAGCGCTGTGCCCAATATACAGAAACGTCTTGCGGTATCCCCTACAGGGAAAGTGCCAGGAGGGAAAAGTGAGGATTATGCTTAGACTTTCTCGGAACTGCTTCAAATCAACTAGATATCTTTGTGCTGTAAATCTCCCAACAGCCAAATGTAAAAGCAGCAAACATCTCGCTGTATGTCCCACATCCAAAGTGCCAAGAGAGTAATGTAGAGCTTGCTCTCCCTGTCTTTGAGTACTGTTTGCACTGTCCCGATTACCTCTTTGCTAACATTCTCTTCAGAGCTGCAGTGAAACCAGGAACCACGTGGAGAAGGCACCCACACTGAAAGTGCCTGGAGGGAACATTGGGGCTTCTTCTCAGTGCCTCTGACATAGGGTTTCACTGTCCCGGGAAACTCTCTGCTAACACCCTGCAGAGCGCTGTGCCCAATATACAGAAACGTCTTGCGGTATCTCCTACAGGGAAAGTGCCAGGAGGGAATAGTGAGGATTATGTTTAGACTTTCTCGGAACTGCTTCAAATCAACTAGATATCTTTGTGCTGTAAATCTCCCAACAGCCAAATGTAAAAGCAGCAAACATCTCGCTGTATGTCCCACATCCAAAGTGCCAAGAGAGAGCTTGCTCTCCCTGTCTTTGAGTACTGTTTGCACTGTCCCGATTACCTCTTTGCTAACATTCTCTTCAGAGCTGCAGTGAAACCAGGAACCACGTGGAGAAGGCACCCACACTGAAAGTGCCTGGAAGGAACATTGGGGCTTCTTCTCAGTGTCTCTGACATAGGGTTTCACTGTCCCGGGAAACTCTCTGCTAACACCCTGCAGAGCGCTGTGCCCAATATACAGAAACGTCTTGCGGTATCCCCTACAGGGAAAGTGCCAGGAGGGAAAAGTGAGGATTATGCTTAGACTTTCTCGGAACTGCTTCAAATCAACTAGATATCTTTGTGCTGTAAATCTCCCAACAGCCAAATGTAAAAGCAGCAAACATCTCGCTGTTCCCTGCTGGCTCTTTGAGCGTGGGACCAGTCTCCAGACATATGGCCATTTTTGTGCCTGGCGTGACGCCATGTGGAAAAGGGTGGTTTTGAGTCTGAAGGCAGCAGGAAAGCCTGCAGCCCCCAGGTGTGTGGGGCTATGCAAGCGGTTCCCAAAGAGATTTAGAACAAGGCATAGTTTTCCCTGCTGGCTCTTTGGGAAAGGGACCAGTCTCCAGAAATATGGCCATTTTTGTGCCTGGCACTATGCGAAGCGGGAAAGGGTGGTTTTGAGGCTGAAGGCAGCAGGAAAGCCTGCAGCCCGCAGGTGTGTGGGGCTACGCAAGCGGTTCCCAAAGAGCTTTAGAACAAGGCATAGTTTTCCCTGCTGGCTCTTTGGGCGTGGGACCAACCTCCAGATATATGGCCATTTTTGGGCCTGGCGCAGCGCCAAGTGGGAAAGGGTTGTTTTGAGTCTGAAGGCAGCAGGAAAGCCTGCAGCCCCCAGGTGTGTGGGGCTACGCAAGCGGTTCCCAAAGAGCTTTAGAACAAGGCATAGTTTTCCCTGCTGGCTCTTTGGGCGTGGGACCAATCTTCAGACATATGGCCATTTTTGGGCCTGGCGGGGAGCCAATGGCGAAAGGTTTCTTTTGAGGCTGAAGGCAGCAGGAAAGCCTGCAGCCCCCAGGTGTGTGGGGCTACGCAAGCGGTTCCCAAAGAGCTTTAGAACAAGGCATAGTTTTCCCTGCTGGCTCTTTGGGCGTGGGACCAGTCTCCAGACATATGGCCATTTTTGGGCCTGGCGTGACGCCATGTGGAAAAGGGTGTGCTTTTGAGGTTGAAGGCAGCAGGAAAGCCTGCAGCCCCCAGGTGTGTGGGGCTACGCAAGCGGTTCCCAAAGAGCTTTAGAACAAGGCATAGTTTTCCCTGCTGGCTCTTTGGGCGTGGGACCAGTCTCCAGACATATGGCCATTTTTGGGCCTGGCTTGGCGCCAAGTGGGAAAGGGTGGTTTTGAGGCTGAAGAGAGCAGGAAAGCCTGCAGCCCCCAGGTGTGTGGGGCTACGCAAGAGGTTCCCAAAGAGCTTTAGAACAAGGCATAGTTTTCCCTGCTGGCTCTTTAGGCGTGGGACCAACCTCCAGACATATAGCCATTTTTGGGCCTGGCATGGCGCCAAGTGGGAAAGGGTGGTTTTGAGGCTGAAGTGAGCAGGAAAGCCTGCAGCCCCCAGGTGTGTGGGGCTACGCAAGCGGTTCCCAAAGAGCTTTAGAACAAGGCATAATTTTCCCTGCTGGCTCTTTGGGCGTGGGACCAGCCTCCAGACATATGGCCATTTTTGTGCCTGGCGTGACGCCATGTGGAAAAGGGCTCTTTTGATGTTGAAGGCAGCAGGAAAGCCTGCAGCCCCCAGGTGTGTGGGGCTACGCAAGCGGTTCCCAAAGAGCTTTAGAACAAGGCATAGTTTTCCCTTCTGGCTCTTTGGGCGTGGGACCAGTCTCCAGACATATGGCCATTTTTGGGCCTGGCGTGGCGCCATGTGGGAAAGGGTGGTTTTGAGGCTGAAGGCAGCAGGAAAGCCTGCAGCCCCCAGGTCTGTGGGGCTACGCAAGCGGTTCCCAAAGAGCTTTAGAACAAGGCATAGTTTTCCCTGCTGGCTCTTTGGGCGTGGGACCAACCTCCAGATATATGGCCATTTTTGGGCCTGGCGCAGCGCCAAGTGGGAAAGGGTTGTTTTGAGTCTGAAGGCAGCAGGAAAGCCTGCAGCCCCCAGGTGTGTGGGGCTACGCAAGCGGTTCCCAAAGAGCTTTAGAACAAGGCATAGTTTTCCCTGCTGGCTCTTTGGGCGTGGGACCAATCTTCAGACATATGGCCATTTTTGGGCCTGGCGGGGAGCCAATGGCGAAAGGTTTCTTTTGAGGCTGAAGGCAGCAGGAAAGCCTGCAGCCCCCAGGTGTGTGGGGCTACGCAAGCGGTTCCCAAAGAGCTTTAGAACAAGGCATAGTTTTCCCTGCTGGCTCTTTGGGCGTGGGACCAGTCTCCAGACATATGGCCATTTTTGGGCCTGGCGTGACGCCATGTGGAAAAGGGTGTGCTTTTGAGGTTGAAGGCAGCAGGAAAGCCTGCAGCCCCCAGGTGTGTGGGGCTACGCAAGCGGTTCCCAAAGAGCTTTAGAACAAGGCATAGTTTTCCCTGCTGGCTCTTTGGGCGTGGGACCAGTCTCCAGACATATGGCCATTTTTGGGCCTGGCTTGGCGCCAAGTGGGAAAGGGTGGTTTTGAGGCTGAAGTGAGCAGGAAAGCCTGCAGCCCCCAGGTGTGTGGGGCTACGCAAGCGGTTCCCAAAGAGCTTTAGAACAAGGCATAATTTTCCCTGCTGGCTCTTTGGGCGTGGGACCAGCCTCCAGACATATGGCCATTTTTGTGCCTGGCGTGACGCCATGTGGAAAAGGGCTCTTTTGATGTTGAAGGCAGCAGGAAAGCCTGCAGCCCCCAGGTGTGTGGGGCTACGCAAGCGGTTCCCAAAGAGCTTTAGAACAAGGCATAGTTTTCCCTTCTGGCTCTTTGGGCGTGGGACCAGTCTCCAGACATATGGCCATTTTTGGGCCTGGCGTGGCGCCATGTGGGAAAGGGTGGTTTTGAGGCTGAAGGCAGCAGGAAAGCCTGCAGCCCCCAGGTCTGTGGGGCTACGCAAGCGGTTCCCAAAGAGCTTTAGAACAAGGCATAGTTTTCCCTGCTGGCTCTTTGGGCGTGGGACCATTCTCCAGACATATGGCCATTTTTGGGCCTGGCGCAGCGCCAAGTGGAAAGGGTTGTTTTGAGGCTGAAGGCAGCAGGAAAGCCTGCAGCCCCCAGGTGTGTGGGGCTACGCAAGAGGTTCCCAAAGAGCTTTAGAACAAGGCATAGTTTTCCCTGCTGGCTCTTTAGGCGTGGGACCAACCTCCAGACATATGGCCATTTTTGGGCCTGGCATGGCGCCAAGTGGGAAAGGGTGGTTTTGAGGCTGAAGAGAGCAGGAAAGCCTGCAGCCCCCAGGTGTGTGGGGCTACGCAAGCGGTTCCCAAAGAGCTTTAGAACAAGGCATAGTTTTCCCTGCTGGCTCTTTGGGCGTGGGACCAATCTCCAGACATATGGCCATTTTTGTGCCTGGCACGGCGCCAAGTGGGAAAGGGTTGTTTTGAGGCTGAAGGCAGCAGGAAAGCCTGCAGCCCCCAGGTGTGTGGGGCTACGCAAGCGGTTCCCAAAGAGCTTTAGAACAAGGCATAGTTTTCCCTGCTGGCTCTTTGGGCGTGGGACCAGTCTCCAGACATATGGCCATTTTTGTGCCTGGTTTGGCGCCAAGTGGGAAAGGGTGGTTTTGAGGCTGAAGGCAGCAGGAAAGCCTGCAGCCCCCAGGTGTGTGGGGCTACGCAAGCGGTTCCCAAAGAGCTTTAGAACAAGGCATAGTTTTCCCTTCTGGCTCTTTGGGCGTGGGACCAACCTCCAGATATATGGCCATTTTTGGGCCTGGCGCAGCGCCAAGTGGGAAAGGGTTGTTTTGAGTCTGAAGGCAGCAGGAAAGCCTGCAGCCCCCAGGTGTGTGGGGCTACGCAAGGGGTTCCCAAAGAGCTTTAGAACAAGGCATAGTTTTACCTGCTGGCTCTTTGGGCGTGGGACCAATCTTCAGACATATGGCCATTTTTGGGCCTGGCGGGGCGCCAATGGCGAAAGGTTTCTTTTGAGACTGAAGGCAGCAGGAAAGCCTGCAGCCCCCAGGTGTGTGGGGCTACGCAAGCGGTTCCCAAAGAGCTTTAGAACAAGGCATAGTTTTCCCTGCTGGCTCTTTGGGCGTGGGACCAGTCTCCAGACATATGGCCATTTTTGGGCCTGGCGTGACGCCATGTGGAAAAGGGTGTGCTTTTGAGGTTGAAGGCAGCAGGAAAGCCTGCAGCCCCCAGGTGTGTGGGGCTACGCAAGCCGTTCCCAAAGAGCTTTAGAACAAGGCATAGTTTTCCCTGCTGGCTCTTTGGGCGTGGGACCAGTCTCCAGACATATGGCCATTTTTGGGCCTGGCTTGGCGCCAAGTGGGAAAGGGTGGTTTTGAGGCTGAAGAGAGCAGGAAAGCCTGCAGCCCCCAGGTGTGTGGGGCTACGCAAGAGGTTCCCAAAGAGCTTTAGAACAAGGCATAGTTTTCCCTGCTGGCTCTTTAGGCGTGGGACCAACCTCCAGACATATGGCCATTTTTGGGCCTGGCATGGCGCCAAGTGGGAAAGGGTGGTTTTGAGGCTGAAGGCAGCAGGAAAGCCTGCAGCCCCCAGGTGTGTGGGGCTACGCAAGCGGTTCCCAAAGAGCTTTAGAACAAGGCATAGTTTTCCCTGCTGGCTCTTTGGGCGTGGGACCAGCCTCCAGACATATGGCCATTTTTGTGCCTGGCGTGACGCCATGTGGAAAAGGGCGCTTTTGATGTTGAAGGCAGCAGGAAAGCCTGCAGCCCCCAGGTGTGTGGGGCTACGCAAGCGGTTCCCAAAGAGCTTTAGAACAAGGCATAGTTTTCCCTGCTGGCTCTTTGGGCGTGGGACCAGTCTCCAGACATATGGCCATTTTTGGGCCTGGCGTGGCGCCATGTGGGAAAGGGTGGTTTTGAGGCTGAAGGCAGCAGGAAAGCCTGCAGCCCCCAGGTGTGTGGGGCTACGCAAGCGGTTCCCAAAGAGCTTTAGAACAAGGCATAGTTTTCCCTGCTGGCTCTTTGGGCGTGGGACCAACCTCCAGACATATGGCCATTTTTGGGCCTGGCGCAGCGCCAAGTGGGAAAGGGTTGTTTTGAGGCTGAAGGCAGCAGGAAAGCCTGCAGCCCCCAGGTGTGTGGGGCTACGCAAGAGGTTCCCAAAGAGCTTTAGAACAAGGCATAGTTTTCCCTGCTGGCTCTTTAGGCGTGGGACCAACCTCCAGACATATGGCCATTTTTGGGCCTGGCATGGCGCCAAGTGGGAAAGGGTGGTTTTGAGGCTGAAGAGAGCAGGAAAGCCTGCAGCCCCCAGGTGTGTGGGGCTACGCAAGCGGTTCCCAAAGAGCTTTAGAACAAGGCATAGTTTTCCCTGCTGGCTCTTTGGGCGTGGGACCAGCCTCCAGACATATGGCCATTTTTGTGCCTGGCGTGACGCCATGTGGAAAAGGGCGCTTTTGATGTTGAAGGCAGCAGGAAAGCCTGCAGCCCCCAGGTGTGTGGGGCTACGCAAGCGGTTCCCAAAGAGCTTTAGAACAAGGCATAGTTTTCCCTGCTGGCTCTTTGGGCGTGGGACCAGTCTCCAGACATATGGCCATTTTTGGGCCTGGCGTGGCGCCATGTGGGAAAGGGTGGTTTTGAGGCTGAAGGCAGCAGGAAAGCCTGCAGCCCCCAGTTTGTGTGGGGCTACGCAAGCGGTTCCCAAAGACCTTTAGAACAAGGCATAGTTTTCCCTACTGGCTCTTTGGGAAAGGGACCATTCTCCAGACATATGGCCATTTTTGGGCCTGGCGCAGCGCCAAGTGGGAAAGGGTGGTTTTGAGTCTGAAAGCGCGAGAAAAGCCTGCAGCCCCCAGTTTGTGTGGGGCTACGCAAGCGGTTCCCAAAGAGCTTTAGAACAAGGCATATTTTTCCCTGCTGGCTCTTTGGGCGTGGGACCATTCTCCAGACATATGGCCATTTTTGTGCCTGGCGTGACGCCAAGTGGGAAAGGGTTGTTTTGAGGCTGAAGGCAGCAGGAAAGCCTGCAGCCCCCAGGTGTGTGGGGCTACGCAAGCGGTTCCCAAAGAGCTTTAGAACAAGGCATAGTTTTCCCTGCTGGCTCTTTGGGCGTGGGACCAATCTTCAGACATATGGCCATTTTTGGGCCTGGCGTGATGCCAAGGGGGAAAGGGTGGTTTTGAGGCTGAAGGCAGCAGGAAAGCCTGCAGCCCGCAGGTGTGTGGGGCTACGCAAGCGGTTCCCAAAGAGCTTTAGAACAAGACATAGTTTTCCCTGCTGGCTCTTTGGGCGTGGGACCAATCTCCAGACATATGGCCATTTTTGGGCCTGGCGCGGCGCCAAGTGGGAAAGCGTGCTTTTGAGGCTGAGGGAGAGCAGGAAAGCCTGCAGCTCCCCGGTATGTGGGGCTACGCAAGCGGTTCCCAAAGAGCTTTAGAACAAGGCATAGTTTTCCCTGCTGGCTCTTTGAGCGTGGGACCAGTCTCCAGACATATGGCCATTTTTGTGCCTGGCGTGACGCCATGTGGAAAAGGGTGGTTTTGAGTCTGAAGGCAGCAGGAAAGCCTGCAGCCCCCAGGTGTGTGGGGCTATGCAAGCGGTTCCCAAAGAGATTTAGAACAAGGCATAGTTTTCCCTGCTGGCTCTTTGTGAAAGGGACCAGTCTCCAGAAATATGGCCATTTTTGTGCCTGGCACGATGCGAAGCGGGAAAGGGTGGTTTTGAGGCTGAAGGCAGCAGGAAAGCCTGCAGCCCCCAGGTGTGTGGGGCTACGCAAGCGGTTCCCAAAGAGCTTTAGAACAAGGCATAGTTTTCCCTGCTGGCTCTTTGGGCGTGGGACCAACCTCCAGATATATGGCCATTTTTGGGCCTGGCGCAGCGCCAAGTGGGAAAGGGTTGTTTTGAGTCTGAAGGCAGCAGGAAAGCCTGCAGCCCCCAGGTGTGTGGGGCTACGCAAGCGGTTCCCAAAGAGCTTTAGAACAAGGCATAGTTTTCCCTGCTGGCTCTTTGGGCGTGGGACCAATCTTCAGACATATGGCCATTTTTGGGCCTTGGCGGGGAGCCAATGGCGAAAGGTTTCTTTTGAGGCTGAAGGCAGCAGGAAAGCCTGCAGCCCCCAGGTGTGTGGGGCTACGCAAGCGGTTCCCAAAGAGCTTTAGAACAAGGCATAGTTTTCCCTGCTGGCTCTTTGGGCGTGGGACCAGTCTCCAGACATATGGCCATTTTTGGGCCTGGCTTGGCGCCAAGTGGGAAAGGGTGGTTTTGAGGCTGAAGAGAGCAGGAAAGCCTGCAGCCCCCAGGTGTGTGGGGCTACGCAAGAGGTTCCCAAAGAGCTTTAGAACAAGGCATAGTTTTCCCTGCTGGCTCTTTAGGCGTGGGACCAACCTCCAGACATATGGCCATTTTTGGGCCTGGCATGGCGCCAAGTGGGAAAGGGTGGTTTTGAGGCTGAAGAGAGCAGGAAAGCCTGCAGCCCCCAGGTGTGTGGGGCTACGCAAGCGGTTCCCAAAGAGCTTTAGAACAAGGCATAGTTTTCCCTGCTGGCTCTTTGGGCGTGGGACCAACCTCCAGACATATGGCCATTTTTGGGCCTGGCGCAGCGCCAAGTGGGAAAGTGTTGTTTTGAGGTTGAAGGCAGCAGGAAAGCCTGCAGCCCCCAGGTGTGTGGGGCTACGCAAGCGGTTCCCAAAGAGCTTTAGAACAAGGCATAGTTTTCCCTGCTGGCTCTTTGGGCGTGGGACCAACCTCCAGACATATGGCCATTTTTCTGCCTGTCGTGACGCCATGTGGAAAAGGGTGCTTTTGAGGTTGAAGGCGGCAGGAAAGCCTGCAGCCCCCAGGTTTGTGGGGCTACACAAGCGGTGCCCAAAGAGCTTTAGAACAAGGCATAGTTTTCCCTGCTGGCTCTTTGGGCGTGGGACCAGTCTCCAGACATATGGCCATTTTTGGGCCTGGCTTGGCGCCAAGTGGGAAATGGTGGTTTTGAGGCTGAAGGCAGCAGGAAAGCCTGCAGCCCCCAGGTGTGTGGGGCTACGCAAGCGGTTCCCAAAGAGCTTTAGAACAAGGCATAGTTTTCCCTGCTGGCTCTTTGGGCGTGGGACCAACCTCCAGACATATGGCCATTTTTGTGCCTGGCGCAGCGCCAAGTGGGAAAGGGTGGTTTTGAGGCTGAAGGCAGCAGGAAAGCCTGCAGCCCCCAGGTGTGTGGGGCTACGCAAGCGGTTCCCAAAGAGCTTTAGAACAAGGCATAGTTTTCCCTGCTGGCTCTTTGGGAAAGGGACAAGTCTCCAGACATATGGCCATTTTTGGGCCTGGCGCGGGGCCAAGTTGGAAAGGTTTCTTTTGAGGCTGAAGGCAGCAGGAAAGCCTGCAGCCCCCCGGTCTGTGGGGCTACGCAAGCGGTTCTCAAAGAGCTTTAGAACAAGGCATAGTTTTCCCTGCTGGCTCTTTGGGCGTGGGACCAATCTTCAGACATATGGCCATTTTTGGGCCTGGCGCGGCGCCAATTGCAAAACGTTTTTTTGAGGCTGAAGAGAGCAGGAAAGCCTGCAGCCCCCAGGTGTGTGGGGCTACGCAAGCGGTTCCCAAAGAGCTTTAGAACAAGGCATAATTTTCCCTGCTGGCTCTTTGGGCGTGGGACCAACCTCCAGACGTATGGCCATTTTTCTGCCTGTCGTGACGCCATGTGGAAAAGGGTGCTTTTGAGGTTGAAGGCGGCAGGAAAGCCTGCAGCCCCCAGGTGTGTGGGGCTACGCAAGCGGTGCCCAAAGAGCTTTAGAACAAGGCATAGTTTTCCCTGCTGGCTCTTTGGGCGTGGGACCAGTCTCCAGACATATGGCCATTTTTGGGCCTGGCGCGGCGCCAAGTGGGAAAGCGTGCTTTTGAGGCTGAAGAGAGCCGGAAATCCTGCAGCTCCCAGGTATGTGGGGCTACGCAAGCGGTTCCCAAAGAGCTTTAGAACAAGGCATAGTTTTCCGTGCTGGCTCTTTGGGCATGGGACCAGTCTCCTGACATATGGCCATTTTTGGGCCTGGCGCGGGGCCAAGTGGGAAAGGGTGGTTTTGAGGCTGAAGGCAGCAGGAAAGCCTGCAGCCCCCAGGTGTGTGGGGCTACGCAAGCGGTTCCCAAAGAGCTTTAGAACAAGGCATAGTTTTCCCTGCTGGCTCTTTGGGCGTGGGACCATTCTCCAGACATATGGCCATTTTTGTGCCTGGCGGAGTGCCATGTGGGAAAGGGTGGTTTTGAGGCTGAAGAGAGCAGGAAAGCCTGCAGCCCCCAGGTCTGTGGGGCTACGCAAGCGGTTCCCAAAGAGCTTTAGAACAAGGCATAGTTTTCCCTGCTGGCTCTTTGGGCGTGGGACCATTCTCCAGACATATGGCCATTTTTGGGCCTGGCGCAGCGCCAAGTGGGAAAGGGTGGTTTTGAGTCTGAAGGCAGCAGGAAAGCCTGCAGCCCCCAGGTGTGTGGGGCTACGCAAGCGGTTCCCAAAGAGCTTTAGAACAAGGCATAGTTTTCCCTGCTGGCTCTTTGGGCGTGGGACCAGTCTCCAGACATATGGCCATTTTTGGGCCTGGCGCGGGGCCAAGTTGGAAAGGGTGGTTTTGAGGCTGAAGGCAGCAGGAAAGCCTGCAGCCCCCAGGTGTGTGGGGCTACGCAAGCGGTTCCCAAAGAGCTTTAGAACAAGGCATAGTTTTCCCTGCTGGCTCTTTGGGCGTGGGACCAACCTCCAGACATATGGCCATTTTTGGGCCTGGCGCAGCGCCAAGTGGGAAAGTGTTGTTTTGAGGTTGAAGTCAGCAGGAAAGCCTGCAGCCCCCAGGTGTGTGGGGCTACGCAAGCGGTTCCCAAAGAGCTTTAGAACAAGGCATAGTTTTCCCTGCTGGCTCTTTGGGCGTGGGACCAATCTTCAGACATATGGCCATTTTTGGGCCTGGCACGGCGCCAATTGCAAAAGGTTTCGTTTGAGGCTGAAGAGAGCAGGAAAGCCTGCAGCCCCCAGGTCTGTGGGGCTACGCAAGCGGTTCCCAAAGAGCTTTAGAACAAGGCATAATTTTCCCTGCTGGCTCTTTGGGCGTGGGACCAACCTCCAGACATATGGCCATTTTTGTGCCTGCCGTGACGCCATGTGGAAAAGGGTGCTTTTGAGGTTGAAGGCGGCAGGAAAGCCTGCAGCCCCCAGGTGTGTGGGGCTACGCAAGCGGTGCCCAAAGAGCTTTAGAACAAGGCGTAGTTTTCCCTGCTGGCTCTTTGGGGGTGGGACCAGTCTCCAGACGTTCTAAAGCTCTTTGGGAACCACTTGCGTAGCCCCACACAAACTGGGGGCTGAAGGCTTTTCTCGCGCTTTCAGCCTAAAACCACCCTTTCCCACTTGGCGCTGCGCCAGAGCCAAAAATGGCCATATGTCTGGAGACTGGTCCCACGCCCAAAGAGCCAGCAGGGAAAACTATGCCTTGTTCTAAAGCTCTTTGGGAACCGCTTGCGTAGCCCCACACACCTGGAGGCTGCAGGCTTTCCTGCTGCCTTCAGACTCAAAACCACCCTTTCCCACTTCGCATCGTGCCAGGCACAAAAATGGCCATATTTCTGGAGACTTTTCCCTTTCCCAAAGAGCCAGCAGGGAAAACTATGCCTTGTTCTAAAGCTCTTTGGGAACCGCTTGCGTAGCCCCACACACCTGCGGGCTGCAGGCTTTCCTGCTGCCTTCAGCCTCAAAACCACCCTTTCCCACATGGCCCCGCGCCAGGCCCAAAAATGGCCATATGTCAGGAGACTGGTCCCACGCCCAAAGAGCCAGCAGGGAAAACTATGCCTTGTTCTAAAGCTCTTTGGGAACCGCTTGCGTAGCCCCACACACCTGGGGGCTGCAGGCTTTCCTGCTGCCTTCAGACTCAAAACCACCCTTTCCCACTTGGCGCTCCGCCAGGCACAAAAATGGCCATCTGTCTGGAGAATGGTCCCACGCCCAAAGAGCCAGCAGGGAAAAATATGCCTTGTTCTAAAGCTCTTTGGGAACCGCTTGCGTAGCCCCACACACCTGGTGGCTGCAGGCTTTCCTGCTGCCTTCAGCCTCAAAACCACCCTTTCCCACATGGCGCCACGCCAGGCACAAAAATGGCTATATGTCTGGAGTTTGGTTCCACGCCCAAAGAGCCAGCAGGGAAAACTATGCCTTGTTCTAAAGCTCTTTGGGAACCGCTTGCGTAGCCCCACACACCTGGGGGCTGCAGGCTTTCCTGCTGCCTTCAACCTCAAAAGCACCCTTTTCCACATGGCGTCACGCCAGGCACAAAAATGGCCATATGTCTGGAGACTGGTCCCACGCCCAAAGAGCCAGCAGGGAAAACTATGCCTTGTTCTAAAGCTCTTTGGGAACCGCTTGCGTAGCCCCACACACCTGGGGGCTGCAGGCTTTCCTGCTCTCTTCAGCCTCAAAACCACCCTTTCCCACATGGCGCTCCGCCAGGCACAAAAATGGCCATATGTCTGGAGACTGGTCCCACGCCCAAAGAGCCAGCAGGGAAAACTATGCCTTGTTCTAAAGCTCTTTGGGAACCGCTTGCGTAGCCCCACACACCTGGGGGCTGCAGGCTTTCCTGCTGCCTTCAGCCTCAAAACCACCCTTTCCCACTTGGCGCCGCGCCAGGCCCAAAAATGGCCATATGTCTGGAGACTGGTCCCACGCCCGAAGAGTCAGCAGGGAAAACTATGCCTTGTTCTAAAGCTCTTTGGGAACCGCTTGCGTAGCCCCACAGACCTGGGAGCTGCAGGATTTCCGGCTCTCTTCAGCCTCAAAAGCACGCTTTCCCACTTGGCGCCGCGCCAGGCCCAAAAATGGCCATATGTCTGGAGATTGGTCCCACGCCCAAAGAGCCAGCAGGGAAAACTATGCCTTGTTCTAAAGCTCTTTGGGAACCGCTTGCGTAGCCCCACACAAACTGGGGGCTGCAGGCTTTTCTCGCGCTTTCAACCTCAAAACCGCCGTTTCCCACATGGCGCCACGCCAGGCCCAAAAATAACCATATGTCAGGAGGTTGGTCCCACGCCTAAAGAGCCAGCAGGGAAAACTATGCCTTGTTCTAAAGCTCTTTGGGAACCTCTTGCGTAGCCCCACACACCTGGGGGCTGCAGGCTTTCCTGCTGCCTTCAGCCTCAAAACCACCATTTCCCACTTGGCGCCAAGCCAGGCCCAAAAATGGCCATATGTCTGGAGACTGGTCCCACGCCCAAAGAGCCAGCAGGGAAAACTATGCCTTGTTCTAAAGCTCTTTGGGCACCGCTTGCGTAGCCCCACACACCTGGGGGCTGCAGGCTTTCCTGCCGCCTTCAACCTCAAAAGCACCCTTTTCCACATGGCGTCACGACAGGCAGAAAAATGGCCATATGTCTGGAGGTTGGTCCCACGCCCAAAGAGCCAGCAGGGAAAATTATGCCTTGTTCTAAAGCTCTTTGGGAACCGCTTGCGTAGCCCCACACACGTGGGGGCTGCAGGATTTCCTGGTGCCTTCAGCCTCAAAACCACCCTTTCCAACTTGGCCCCGCGCCAGGCCCAAAAATGGCCATATTTCTGGAGACTTGTCCCTTTCCCAAAGAGCCAGCAGGGAAAACTATGCCTTGTTCTAAAGCTCTTTGGGAACCGCTTGCGTAGCCCCACACACCTGGAGGCTGCAGGCTTTCCTGCTGCCTTCAGACTCAAAACCACCCTTTCCCACTTCGCATCGTGCCAGGCACAAAAATGGCCATATTTCTGGAGACTTGTCCCTTTCCCAAAGAGCCAGCAGGGAAAACTATGCCTTGTTCTAAAGCTCTTTGGGAACCGCTTGCGTAGCCCCACACACCTGGGGGCTGCAGGCTTTCCTGCCGCCTTCAAACTCAAAAGCACCCTTTTCCACATGGCGTCACGACAGGCAGAAAAATGGCCATATGTCTGGAGGTTGGTCCCACGCCCAAAGAGCCAGCAGGGAAAATTATGCCTTGTTCTAAAGCTCTTTGGGAACCGCTTGCGTAGCCCCACAGACCTGGGGGCTGCAGGCTTTCCTGCTCTCTTCAGCCTCAAAAGAAACCTTTTGCAATTGGCGCCGCGCCAGGCCCAAAAATGGCCATATGTCTGAAGATTGGTCCCACGCCCAAAGAGCCAGCAGGGAAAACTATGCCTTGTTCTAAAGCTCTTTGGGAACCGCTTGCGTAGCCACACACACCTGGGGGCTGCAGGCTTTCCTGCTGCCTTCAACCTCAAAACAACACTTTCCCACTTGGCGCTGCGCCAGGCCCAAAAATGGCCATATGTCTGGAGGTTGGTCCCATGCCCAAAGAGCCAGCAGGGAAAACTATGCCTTGTTCTAAAGCTCTTTGGGAACCGCTTGCGTAGCCCCACAGACCTGGGGGCTGCAGGCTTTCCTGCTGCCTTCAACCTCAAAAGCACACCCTTTTCCACATGGCGTTACGCCAGGCCCAAAAATGGCCATATGTCTGGAGATTGGTCCCACGCCCAGAGAGCCAGCATGGAAAACTATGCCTTGTTCTAAAGCTCTTTGGGAACCGCTTGCGTAGCCCCACACACCTGCGGGCTGCAGGCTTTCCTGCTGCCTTCAGCCTCAAAAGCACGCTTTCCCACTTGGCGCCGCGCCAGGCCCAAAAATGGCCATATGTCTGGAGATTGGTCCCACGCCCAGAGAGCCAGCAGGGAAAACTATGCCTTGTTCTAAAGCTCTTTGGGAACCGCTTGCGTAGCCCCACAGAAACTGGGGGCTGCAGGCTTTTCTCGCGCTTTCAGCCTCAAAACCACCCTTTCCCACTTGGCGCTGCGCCAGGCCCAAAAATGGCCATATGTCTGGAGTTTGGTCCCACGCCCAAAGAGCCAGCAGGGAAAACTATGCCTTGTTCTAAAGCTCTTTGGGAACTGCTTGCATAGCCCCACACACCTGGGGGCTGCAGGCTTTCCTGCTGCCTTCAGCCTCCAAACCACCTTTTCCCACTTGGCCCCGCGCCAGACCCAAAAATGGCCATATGTCTGGAGACTGGTCCCACGCCCAAAGAGCCAGCAGGGAAAACTATGCCTTGTTCTAAAGCTCTTTGGGAACCGCTTGCGTAGCCCCACACACCTGTGGGCTGCAGGCTTTCCTGCTGCCTTCAACCTCAAAAGCACCCTTTTCCACATGGCGTCACGCCAGGCACAAAAATGGCCATATGTCTGGAGGTTGGTCCCACGCCCAAAGAGCCAGCAGGGAAAACTATGCCTTGTTCTAAAGCTCTTTGGGAACCGCTTGCGTAGCCCCACACACCTGGGGGCTGCAGGCTTTCCTGCTGCCTTCAGCCTCAAAACCACCCTTTCCCACATGGCGCCACGCCAGGCCCAAAAATGGCCATATGTCTGGAGGTTGGTCCCACGCCTAAAGAGCCAGCAGGGAAAACTATGCCTTGTTCTAAAGCTCTTTGGGAACCTCTTGCGTAGCCCCCACAGACCTGGGGGCTGCAGGCTTTCCTGCTGCCTTCAGCCTCTAAACCACCATTTCCCACTTGGCGCCAAGCCAGGCCCAAAAATGGCCATATGTCTGGAGACTGGTCCCACGCCCAAAGAGCCAGCAGGGAAAACTATGCCTTGTTCTAAAGCTCTTTGGGAACCGCTTGCGTAGCCCCACACACCTGGGGGCTGCAGGCTTTCCTGCTGCCTTCAGCCTCAAAACCACCCTTTCCCAATTCGCATCGTGCCAGGCACAAAAATGGCCATATTTCTGGAGACTTGTCCCTTTCCCAAAGAGCCAGCAGGGAAAACTATGCCTTGTTCTAAAGCTCTTTGGGAACCGCTTGCGTAGCCCCACAACACCTGGGGGCTGCAGGCTTTCCTGCTGCCCTTCAGCCTCAAAACCACCCTTTCCCACTTGGCCCCGCGCCAGGCCCAAAAATGGCCATATGTCAGGAGACTGGTCCCACGCCCAAAGAGCCAGCAGGGAAAACTATGCCTTGTTCTAAAGCTCTTTGGGAACCGCTTGCGTAGCCCCACACACCTGGGGGCTGCAGGCTTTCCTGCTGCCTTCAGACTCAAAACCACCCTTTCCCACTTGGCGCTCCGCCAGGCACAAAAATGGCCATATGTCTGGAGAATGGTCCCACGCCAAAGAGCCAGCAGGGAAAAATATGCCTTGTTCTAAAGCTCTTTGGGAACCGCTTGCGTAGCCCCACAGACCTGGGGGCTGCAGGCTTTCCTGCTGCCTTCAGCCTCAAAACCACCCTTTCCCACATGGCGCCACGCCCAGGCACAAAAATGGCCATATGTCTGGAGTTTGGTCCCACGCCCAAAGAGCCAGCAGGGAAAACTATGCCTTGTTCTTAAGCTCTTTGGGAACCGCTTGCGTAGCCCCACACACCTGGGGGCTGCAGGCTTTCCTGCTGCCTTCAACCTCAAAAGCACCCTTTTCCACATGGCGTCACGCCAGGCACAAAAATGGCCATATGTCTGGAGGTTGGTCCCACGCCCAAAGAGCCAGCAGGGAAAACTATGCCTTGTTCTAAAGCTCTTTGGGAACCGCTTGCGTAGCCCCACACACCTGGGGCTGCAGGCTTTCCTGCTCTCTTCAGACTCAAAACCACCCTTTCCCACATGGCGCTCCGCCAGGCACAAAAATGGCCATATGTCTGGAGACTGGTCCCATGCCCAAAAGAGCCAGCAGGGAAAACTATGCCTTGTTCTAAAGCTCTTTGGGAACCGCTTGCGTAGCCCCACACACCTGGGGGCTGCAGGCTTTCCTGCTGCCTTCAGCCTCAAAACCACCCTTTCCCACTTGGCGCCGCGCCAGGCCCAAAAATGGCCATATGTCTGGAGGCTGGTCCCACGCCCGAAGAGCCAGCAGGGAAAACTATGCCTTGTTCTAAAGCTCTTTGGGAACCGCTTGCGTAGCCCCCACATACCTGGGAGCTGCAGGGTTTCCGGCTCTCTTCAGCCTCAAAAGCACGCTTTCCCACTTGGCGCCGCGCCAGGCCCAAAAATGGCCATATGTCTGGAGATTGGTCCCACGCCCAAAGAGCCAGCAGGAAAACTATGCCTTGTTCTAAAGCTCTTTGGGAACCGCTTGCGTAGCCCCACACAAACTGGGGGCTGCAGGCTTTTCTCGCGCTTTCAACCTCAAAAACACCGTTTCCCACATGGCGCCACGCCAGGCCCAAAAATGGCCATATGTCTGGAGGTTGGTCCCACGCCCAAAGAGCCAGCAGGGAAAATTATGCCTTGTTCTAAAGCTCTTTGGGAACCGCTTGCGTAGCCCCACAGACCTGGGGGCTGCAGGCTTTCCTGCTCTTTTCAGCCTCAAAAGAAACCTTTTGCAATTGCGCCGCGCCAGGCCCAAAAATGGCCATATGTCTGGAGGTTGGTCCCACGCCCAAAGAGCCAGCAGGGAAAACTATGCCTTGTTCTAAAGCTCTTTGGGAACCGCTTGCGTAGCCCCACACACCTGGGGGCTGCAGGCTTTCCTGCTGCCTTCAGCCTCAAAACCACCATTTCCCACTTGGCGCCAAGCCAGGCCCAAAAATGGCCATATGTCTGGAGACTGGTCCCACGCCCAAAGAGCCAGCAGGGAAAACTATGCCTTGTTCTAAAGCTCTTTGGGAACCGCTTGCGTAGCCCCACAGACCTGGGGGCTGCAGGCTTTCCTGCTCTCTTCAGCCTCAAAAGAAACCTTTTGCAATTGGCGCCACGCCAGGCCCAAAAATGGCCATATGTCTGAAGATTGCTCCCACGCCCAAAGAGCCAGCAGGGAAAACTATGCCTTGTTCTAAAGCTCTTTGGAACCGCTTGCGTAGCCCCACACACCTGGGGGCTGCAGGCTTTCCTGCCGCCTTCAAACTCAAAAGCACCCTTTTCCACATGGCGTCACGACAGGCAGAAAAATGGCCATATGTCTGGAGGTTGGTCCCACGCCCAAAGAGCCAGCAGGGAAAATTATGCCTTGTTCTAAAGCTCTTTGGAACCGCTTGCGTAGCCCCACAGACCTGGGGGCTGCAGGCTTTCCTGCTCTCTTCAGCCTCAAAAGAAACCTTTTGCAATTGGCGCCGCGCCAGGCCCAAAAATGGCCATATGTCTGAAGATTGGTCCCACGCCCAAAGAGCCAGCAGGGAAAACTATGCCTTGTTCTAAAGCTCTTTGGGAACCGCTTGCGTAGCCACACACACCTGGGGGCTGCAGGCTTTCCTGCTGCCTTCAACCTCAAAACAACACTTTCCCACTTGGCGCTGCGCCAGGCCCAAAAATGGCCATATGTCTGGAGGTTGGTCCCATGCCCAAAGAGCCAGCAGGGAAAACTATGCCTTGTTCTAAAGCTCTTTGGGAACCGCTTGCGTAGCCCCACAGACCTGGGGGCTGCAGGCTTTCCTGCTGCCTTCAACCTCAAAAGCACACCCTTTTCCACATGGCGTTACGCCAGGCCCAAAAATGGCCATATGTCTGGAGATTGGTCCCACGCCGAAAGAGCCAGCAGGGAAAACTATGCCTTGTTCTAAAGCTCTTTGGGAACCGCTTGCGTAGCCCCACACACCTGCGGGCTGCAGGCTTTCCTGCTGCCTTCAGCCTCAAAAGCACGCTTTTCCCACTTGGCGCCGCGCCAGGCCCAAAAATGGCCATATGTCTGGAGATTGGTCCCACGCCCAGAGAGCCAGCAGGGAAAACTATGCCTTGTTCTAAAGCTCTTTGGGAACCGCTTGCGTAGCCCCACAGAAACTGGGGGCTGCAGGCTTTTCTCGCGCTTTCAGCCTCAAAACCACCCTTTCCCACTTGGCGCTGCGCCAGGCCCAAAAATGGCCATATGTCTGGAGTTTGGTCCCACGCCCAAAGAGCCAGCAGGGAAAACTATGCCTTGTTCTAAAGCTCTTTGGGAACTGCTTGCATAGCCCCACACACCTGGGGCTGCAGGCTTTCCTGCTGCCTTCAGCCTCCAAACCACCTTTTCCCACTTGGCCCGCGCCAGACCCAAAAATGGCCATATGTCTGGAGACTGGTCCCACGCCCAAAGAGCCAGCAGGGAAAACTATGCCTTGTTCTAAAGCTCTTTGGGAACCGCTTGCGTAGCCCCACACACCTGGGGGCTGCAGGCTTTCCTGCTGCCTTCAACCTCAAAAGCACCCTTTTCCACATGGCGTCACGCCAGGCACAAAAATGGCCATATGTCTGGAGGTTGGTCCCACGCCCAAAGAGCCAGCAGGGAAAACTATGCCTTGTTCTAAAGCTCTTTGGGAACGGCTTGCGTAGCCCCACACACCTGGGGGCTGCAGGCTTTCCTGCTGCCTTCAGCCTCAAAACCACCCTTTCCCACATGGCGCCACGCCAGGCCCAAAAATGGCCATATGTCTGGAGGTTGGTCCCACGCCTAAAGAGCCAGCAGGGAAAACTATGCCTTGTTCTAAAGCTCTTTGGGAACCTCTTGCGTAGCCCCACAGACCTGGGGGCTGCAGGCTTTCCTGCTGCCTTCAGCCTCTAAACCACCATTTCCCACTTGGCGCCAAGCCAGGCCCAAAAATGGCCATATGTCTGGAGACTGGTCCCACGCCCAAAGAGCCAGCAGGGAAAACTATGCCTTGTTCTAAAGCTCTTTGGGAACCGCTTGCGTAGCCCCACACACCTGGGGCTGCAGGCTTTCCTGCCGCCTTCAACCTCAAAAGCACCCTTTCCCACATGGCGTCACGGCAGGCACAAAATGGCCATATGTCTGGAGGTTGGTCCCACGCCCAAAGAGCCAGCAGGGAAAATTATGCCTTGTTCTAAAGCTCTTTGGGAACCGCTTTGCGTAGCCCCACAGACCTGGGGGCTGCAGGCTTTCCTGCTCTCTTCAGCCTCAAACGAAACCTTTTGCAATTGCGCCGTGCCAGGCCCAAAAATGGCCATATGTCTGAAGATTGGTCCCACGCCCAAAGAGCCAGCAGGGAAAACTATGCCTTGTTCTAAAGCTCTTTGGGAACCGCTTGCGTAGCCCCACACACCTGGGGGCTGCAGGCTTTCCTGCTGACTTCAACCTCAAAACAACACTTTCCAACTTGGCGCTGCGCCAGGCCCAAAAATGGCCATATGTCTGGAGGTTGGTCCCATGCCCAAAGAGCCAGCAGGGAAAACTATGCCTTGTTCTAAAGCTCTTGAGAACCGCTTGCGTAGCCCCACAGACCTGGGGGCTGCAGGCTTTCCTGCTGCCTTCAACCTCAAAAGCACACCCTTTTCCACATGGCGTTACGCCAGGCACAAAAATGGCCATATGTCTGGAGGTCGGTCCCACGCCCAGAGAGCCAGCAGGGAACAGTATGCCTTGTTCTAAAGCTCTTTGGGAACCGCTTGCGTAGCCCCACACACCTGCGGGCTGCAGGCTTTCCTGCTGCCTTTAGCCTCAAAGGAACCTTTCGCAATTGGCGCCCCGCCAGGCCCAAAAATGGCCATATGTCTGAAGATTGGTCCCACGCCCAAAGAGCCAGCAGGGAAAACTATGCCTTGTTCTAAAGCTCTTTGGGAACCGCTTGCGTAGCCCCACACACCTGGGGGCTGCAGGCTTTCCTGCTGCCTTCAGCCTCAAAACAACCCTTTCGCACATGGCGCCGTGCCAGGCACAAAAATGGCCATATATCTGGAGATTCGTTCAACGCCCAAAGAGCCAGCAGGGAAAACTATGCCTTGTTCTAAAGCTCTTTGGGAACCGCTTGCGTAGCCCCACACACGTGGGGGCTGCAGGCTTTCCTGCTGCCTTCAGCCTCAAAACCACCCTTTCCAACTTGGCCCCGCGCCAGGCCCAAAAATGGCCATATGTCTGGAGACTGGTCCCACGCCCAAAGAGCCAGCAGGGAAAACTATGCCTTGTTCTAAAGCTCTTTTGGGAACCGCTTGCGTAGCCCCACACACCTGGGGGCTGCAGGCTTTCCTGCTGCCTTCAGCCTCAAAACCACCCTTTCCCAATTCGCATCGTGCCAGGCACAAAAATGGCCATATTTCTGGAGACTTGTCCCTTTCCCAAAGAGCCAGCAGGGAAAACTATGCCTTGTTCTAAAGCTCTTTGGGAACCGCTTGCGTAGCCCCACACACCTGGGGGCTGCAGGCTTTCCTGCTGCCTTCAGCCTCAAAACCACCCTTTCCCACTTGGCGCTGCGCCAGGCCCAAAAATGGCCATATGTCTGGAGTTTGGTCCCACGCCCAAAGAGCCAGCAGGGAAAACTATGCCTTGTTCTAAAGCTCTTTGGGAACCGCTTGCGTAGCCCCACACACCTGGGGGCTGCAGGCTTTCCTGCTGCCTTCAGCCTCCAAACCACCTTTTCCACTTGGCCCCGCGCCAGACCCAAAAATGGCCATATGTCTGGAGACTGGTCCCACGCCCAAAGAGCCAGCAGGGAAAACTATGCCTTGTTCTAAAGCTCTTTGGGAACCGCTTGCGTAGCCCCACACACCTGGGGGCTGCAGGCTTTCCTGCTGCCTTCAACCTCAAAAGCACCCTTTTCCACATGGCGTCACGCCAGGCACAAAAATGGCCATATGTCTGGAGGTTGGTCCCACGCCCAAAGAGCCAGCAGGGAAAACTATGCCTTGTTCTAAAGCTCTTTGGGAACGGCTTGCGTAGCCCCACACACCTGGGGGCTGCAGGCTTTCCTGCTGCCTTCAGCCTCAAAACCACCCTTTCCCACATGGCGCCACGCCAGGCCCAAAAATGGCCATATGTCTGGAGGTTGGTCCCACGCCTAAAGAGCCAGCAGGGAAAACTATGCCTTGTTCTAAAGCTCTTTGGGAACCTCTTGCGTAGCCCCACAGACCTGGGGGCTGCAGGCTTTCCTGCTGCCTTCAGCCTCTAAACCACCATTTCCCACTTGGCGCCAAGCCAGGCCCAAAAATGGCCATATGTCTGGAGACTGGTCCCACGCCCAAAGAGCCAGCAGGGAAAACTATGCCTTGTTCTAAAGCTCTTTGGGAACCGCTTGCGTAGCCCCACACACCTGGGGGCTGCAGGCTTTCCTGCCGCCTTCAACCTCAAAAGCACCCTTTCCCACATGGCGTCACGGCAGGCACAAAAATGGCCATATGTCTGGAGGTTGGTCCCACGCCCAAAGAGCCAGCAGGGAAAATTATGCCTTGTTCTAAAGCTCTTTGGGAACCGCTTGCGTAGCCCCACAGACCTGGGGGCTGCAGGCTTTCCTGCTCTCTTCAGCCTCAAACGAAACCTTTTGCAATTGGCGCCGTGCCAGGCCCAAAAATGGCCATATGTCTGAAGATTGGTCCCACGCCCAAAGAGCCAGCAGGGAAAACTATGCCTTGTTCTAAAGCTCTTTGGGAACCGCTTGCGTAGCCCCACACACCTGCGGGCTGCAGGCTTTCCTGCTGCCTTCAGCCTCAAAGGAACCTTTCGCAATTGGCGCCCCGCCAGGCCCAAAAATGGCCATATGTCTGAAGATTGGTCCCACGCCCAAAGAGCCAGCAGGGAAAACTATGCCTTGTTCTAAAGCTCTTTGGGAACCGCTTGCGTAGCCCCACACACCTGGGGGCTGCAGGCTTTCCTGCTGCCTTCAGCCTCAAAACAACCCTTTCGCACATGGCGCCGTGCCAGGCACAAAAATGGCCATATATCTGGAGATTCGTTCCACGCCCAAAGAGCCAGCAGGGAAAACTATGCCTTGTTCTAAAGCTCTTTGGGAACCGCTTGCGTAGCCCCACACACCTGGGGGCTGCAGGCTTTCCTGCTGCCTTCAGCCTCAAAACCACCCTTTCCAACTTGGCCCCGCGCCAGGCCCAAAAATGGCCATATGTCTGGAGACTGGTCCCACGCCCAAAGAGCCAGCAGGGAAAACTATGCCTTGTTCTAAAGCTCTTTGGGAACCGCTTGCGTAGCCCCACACACCTGGGGGCTGCAGGCTTTCCTGCTGCCTTCAGCCTCAAAACCACCCTTTCCCAATTCGCATCGTGCCAGGCACAAAAATGGCCATATTTCTGGAGACTTGTCCCTTTCCCAAAGAGCCAGCAGGGAAAACTATGCCTTGTTCTAAAGCTCTTTGGGAACCGCTTGCGTAGCCCCACACACCTGGGGGCTGCAGGCTTTCCTGCTGCCTTCAGCCTCAAAACCACCCTTTCCCACTTGGCCCCGCGCCAGGCCCAAAAATGGCCATATGTCAGGAGACTGGTCCCACGCCCAAAGAGCCAGCAGGGAAAACTATGCCTTGTTCTAAAGCTCTTTGGGAACCGCTTGCGTAGCCCCACACACCTGGGGGCTGCAGGCTTTCCTGCTCTCTTCAGCCTCAAAAGCACGCTTTCCCACTTGGCGCCGCGCCAGGCCCAAAAATGGCCATATGTCTGGAGATTGGTCCCACGCCCAAAGAGCCAGCAGGGAAAACTATGCCTTGTTCTAAAGCTCTTTGGGAACCGCTTGCGTAGCCCCACACACCTGGGGGCTGCAGGCTTTCCTGCTGCCTTCAGACTCAAAACCACCCTTTCCCACTTGGCGCTCCGCCAGGCACAAAAATGGCCATATGTCTGGAGAATGGTCCCACGCCCAAAGAGCCAGCAGGGAAAAATATGCCTTGTTCTAAAGCTCTTTGGGAACCGCTTGCGTAGCCCCACACACCTGGGGGCTGCAGGCTTTCCTGCTGCCTTCAGCCTCAAAACCACCCTTTCCCACATGGCGCCAGGCCAGGCACAAAAATGGCCATATGTCTGGAGTTTGGTCCCACGCCCAAAGAGCCAGCAGGGAAAACTATGCCTTGTTCTAAAGCTCTTTGGGAACCGCTTGCGTAGCCCCACACACCTGGGGGCTGCAGGCTTTCCTGCTGCCTTCAACCTCAAAAGCACCCTTTTCCACATGGCGTCACGCCAGGCACAAAAATGGCCATATGTCTGGAGACTGGTCCCACGCCCAAAGAGCCAGCAGGGAAAACTATGCCTTGTTCTAAAGCTCTTTGGGAACCGCTTGCGTAGCCCCACACACCTGGGGGCTGCAGGCTTTCCTGCTCTCTTCAGCCTCAAAACCACCCTTTCCCACATGGCGCTCCGCCAGGCACAAAAATGGCCATATGTCTGGAGACTGGTCCCATGCCCAAAGAGCCAGCAGGGAAAACTATGCCTTGTTCTAAAGCTCTTTGGGAACCGCTTGCGTAGCCCCACACACCTGGGGGCTGCAGGCTTTCCTGCTGCCTTCAGCCTCAAAACCACCCTTTCCCACTTGGCGCTCCGCCAGGCACAAAAATGGCCATATGTCAGGAGACTGGTCCCATGCCCAAAGAGCCAGCACGGAAAACTATGCCTTGTTCTAAAGCTCTTTGGGAACCGCTTGCGTAGCCCCACACACCTGGGAGCTGCAGGCTTTCCTGCTGCCTTCAGCCTCAAAACCACCCTTTCCCACTTGGCGCCGCGCCAGGCCCAAAAATGGCCATATGTCTGGAGGCTGGTCCCACGCCCGAAGAGCCAGCAGGGAAAACTATGCCTTGTTCTAAAGCTCTTTGGGAACCGCTTGCGTAGCCCCGCATACCTGGGAGCTGCAGGGTTTCCGGCTCTCTTCAGCCTCAAAAGCACGCTTTCCCACTTGGCGCTGCGCCAGGCCCAAAAATGGCCATATGTCTGGAGATTGGTCCCACGCCCAAAGAGCCAGCAGGGAAAACTATGCCTTGTTCTAAAGCTCTTTGGGAACCGCTTGCGTAGCCCCACACAAACTGGGGGCTGCAGGCTTTTCTCGCGCTTTCAACCTCAAAACCACCGTTTCCCACATGGCGCCACGCCAGGCCCAAAAATGGCCATATGTCTGGAGGTTGGTCCCACGCCTAAAGAGCCAGCAGGGAAAACTATGCCTTGTTCTAAAGCTCTTTGGGAACCTCTTGCGTAGCCCCACAGACCTGGGGGCTGCAGGCTTTCCTGGTGCCTTCAGCCTCAAAACCACCATTTCCCACTTGGCGCCAAGCCAGGCCCAAAAATGGCCATATGTCTGGAGACTGGTCCCACGCCCAAAGAGCCAGCAGGGAAAACTATGCCTTGTTCTAAAGCTCTTTGGGCACCGCTTGCGTAGCCCCACACACCTGGGGGCTGCAGGCTTTCCTGCCGCCTTCAACCTCAAAAGCACCCTTTTCCACATGGCGTCACGACAGGCAGAAAAATGGCCATATGTCTGGAGGTTGGTCCCACGCCCAAAGAGCCAGCAGGGAAAATTATGCCTTGTTCTAAAGCTCTTTGGGAACCGCTTGCGTAGCCCCACACACCTGGGGGCTGCAGGCTTTCCTGCTCTCTTCAGCCTCAAAAGAAACCTTTTGCAATTGGCGCCGCGCCAGGCCCAAAAATGGCCATATGTCTGAAGATTGGTCCCACGCCCAAAGAGCCAGCAGGGAAAACTATGCCTTGTTCTAAAGCTCTTTGAGAACCGCTGCGTAGCCCCACAGACATGGGGGCTGCAGGCTTTCCTGCTGCCTTCAGCCTCAAAAGAAACCTGTCGCAATTGGCGCCCCGCCAGGCCCAAAAATGGCCATATGTCTGAAGATTGGTCCCACGCCCAAAGAGCCAGCAGGGAAAACTATGCCTTGTTCTAAAGCTCTTTGGGAACCGCTTGCGTAGCCCCACACACCTGGGGGCTGCAGGCTTTCCTGCTGCCTTCAGCCTCAAAACAACCCTTTCGCAAATGGCGCCGTGCCAGGCACAAAAATGGCCATATATCTGGAGATTGGTTCCACGCCCAAAGAGCCAGCAGGGAAAACTATGCCTTGTTCTAAAGCTCTTTGGGAACCGCTTGCGTAGCCCCACACACGTGGGGGCTGCAGGATTTCCTGGTGCCTTCAGCCTCAAAACCACCCTTTCCAACTTGGCCCCGCGCCAGGCCCAAAAATGGCCATATGTCTGGAGACTGGTCCCACGCCCAAAGAGCCAGCAGGGAAAACTATGCCTTGTTCTAAAGCTCTTTGGGAACCGCTTGCGTAGCCCCACACACCTGGGGGCTGCAGGCTTTCCTGCTGCCTTCAGCCTCAAAACCACCCTTTCCCACTTCGCATCGTGCCAGGCACAAAAATGGCCATATTTCTGGAGACTTGTCCCTTTCCCAAAGAGCCAGCAGGGAAAACTATGCCTTGTTCTAAAGCTCTTTGGGAACCGCTTGCGTAGCCCCACACACCTGGGGGCTGCAGGCTTTCCTGCTGCCTTCAGCCTCAAAACCACCCTTTCCCACATGGCGCCACGCCAGGCACAAAAATGGCCATATGTCTGGAGTTTGGTCCCACGCCCAAAGAGCCAGCAGGGAAAACTATGCCTTGTTCTAAAGCTCTTTGGGAACCGCTTGCGTAGCCCCACACACCTGGGGGCTGCAGGCTTTCCTGCTGCCTTCAACCTCAAAAGCACCCTTTTCCACATGGCGTCACGCCAGGCACAAAAATGGCCATATGTCTGGAGACTGGTCCCACGCCCAAAGAGCCAGCAGGGAAAACTATGCCTTGTTCTAAAGCTCTTTGGGAACCGCTTGCGTAGCCCCACACACCTGGGGGCTGCAGGCTTTCCTGCTCTCTTCAGCCTCAAAACCACCCTTTCCCACATGGCGCTCCGCCAGGCACAAAAATGGCCATATGTCTGGAGACTGGTCCCATGCCCAAAGAGCCAGCAGGGAAAACTATGCCTTGTTCTAAAGCTCTTTGGGAACCGCTTGCGTAGCCCCACACACCTGGGGGCTGCAGGCTTTCCTGCTGCCTTCAGCCTCAAAACCACCCTTTCCCACTTGGCGCTCCGCCAGGCACAAAAATGGCCATATGTCAGGAGACTGGTCCCATGCCCAAAGAGCCAGCACGGAAAACTATGCCTTGTTCTAAAGCTCTTTGGGAACCGCTTGCGTAGCCCCACACACCTGGGAGCTGCAGGCTTTCCTGCTGCCTTCAGCCTCAAAACCACCCTTTCCCACTTGGCGCCGCGCCAGGCCCAAAAATGGCCATATGTCTGGAGGCTGGTCCCACGCCCGAAGAGCCAGCAGGGAAAACTATGCCTTGTTCTAAAGCTCTTTGGGAACCGCTTGCGTAGCCCCGCATACCTGGGAGCTGCAGGGTTTCCGGCTCTCTTCAGCCTCAAAAGCACGCTTTCCCACTTGGCGCCGCGCCAGGCCCAAAAATGGCCATATGTCTGGAGATTGGTCCCACGCCCAAAGAGCCAGCAGGGAAAACTATGCCTTGTTCTAAAGCTCTTTGGGAACCGCTTGCGTAGCCCCACACAAACTGGGGGCTGCAGGCTTTTCTCGCGCTTTCAACCTCAAAACCACCGTTTCCCACATGGCGCCACGCCAGGCACAAAAATGGCCATATGTCTGGAGACTGGTCCCATGCCCAAAGAGCCAGCAGGGAAAACTATGCCTTGTTCTAAAGCTCTTTGGGAACCTCTTGCGTAGCCCCACAGACCTGGGGGCTGCAGGCTTTCCTGGTGCCTTCAGCCTCAAAACCACCATTTCCCACTTGGCGCCAAGCCAGGCCCAAAAATGGCCATATGTCTGGAGACTGGTCCCACGCCCAAAGAGCCAGCAGGGAAAACTATGCCTTGTTCTAAAGCTCTTTGGGCACCGCTTGCGTAGCCCCACACACCTGGGGGCTGCAGGCTTTCCTGCCGCCTTCAACCTCAAAAGCACCCTTTTCCACATGGCGTCACGACAGGCAGAAAAATGGCCATATGTCTGGAGGTTGGTCCCACGCCCAAAGAGCCAGCAGGGAAAATTATGCCTTGTTCTAAAGCTCTTTGGGAACCGCTTGCGTAGCCCCACACACCTGGGGGCTGCAGGCTTTCCTGCTCTCTTCAGCCTCAAAAGAAACCTTTTGCAATTGGCGCCGCGCCAGGCCCAAAAATGGCCATATGTCTGAAGATTGGTCCCACGCCCAAAGAGCCAGCAGGGAAAACTATGCCTTGTTCTAAAGCTCTTTGAGAACCGCTGCGTAGCCCCACAGACATGGGGGCTGCAGGCTTTCCTGCTGCCTTCAGCCTCAAAAGAAACCTGTCGCAATTGGCGCCCCGCCAGGCCCAAAAATGGCCATATGTCTGAAGATTGGTCCCACGCCCAAAGAGCCAGCAGGGAAAACTATGCCTTGTTCTAAAGCTCTTTGTGAACCGCTTGCGTAGCCCCACACACCTGGGGGCTGCAGGCTTTCCTGCTGCCTTCAGCCTCAAAACAACCCTTTCGCAAATGGCGCCGTGCCAGGCACAAAAATGGCCATATATCTGGAGATTGGTTCCACGCCCAAAGAGCCAGCAGGGAAAACTATGCCTTGTTCTAAAGCTCTTTGGGAACCGCTTGCGTAGCCCCACACACGTGGGGGCTGCAGGATTTCCTGGTGCCTTCAGCCTCAAAACCACCCTTTCCAACTTGGCCCCGCGCCAGGCCCAAAAATGGCCATATGTCTGGAGACTGGTCCCACGCCCAAAGAGCCAGCAGGGAAAACTATGCCTTGTTCTAAAGCTCTTTGGGAACCGCTTGCGTAGCCCCACACACCTGGGGGCTGCAGGCTTTCCTGCTGCCTTCAGCCTCAAAACCACCCTTTCCCACTTCGCATCGTGCCAGGCACAAAAATGGCCATATTTCTGGAGACTTGTCCCTTTCCCAAAGAGCCAGCAGGGAAAACTATGCCTTGTTCTAAAGCTCTTTGGGAACCGCTTGCGTAGCCCCACACACCTGGGGGCTGCAGGCTTTCCTGCTGCCTTCAGCCTCAAAACCACCCTTTCCCACTTGGCCCCACGCCAGGCCCAAAAATGGCCATATGTCAGGAGACTGGTCCCACGCCCAAAGAGCCAGCAGGGAAAACTATGCCTTGTTCTAAAGCTCTTTGGGAACCGCTTGCGTAGCCCCACACACCTGGGGGCTGCAGGCTTTCCTGCTCTCCCTCAGCCTCAAAAGCACGCTTTCCCACTTGCCGCCGCGCCAGGCACAAAAATGGCCATATCTCTGGAGATTGGTCCCACGCTCAAAGAGCCAGCAGGGAAAACTATGCCTTGTTCTAAAGCTCTTTGGGAACCGCTTGCATAGCCCCACACAAACTGGGGGCTGCAGGCTTTTCTCGCGCTTTCAGCCTCAAAACCACCCTTTCCCACTTGGCGCTGCGCCAGGCATAAAAATGGCCATATGTCTGGAGGTTGGTCCCACGCCCAAAGAGCCAGCAGGGAAAACTATGCCTTGTTCTAAAGCTCTTTGGGAACCGCTTGCGTAGCCCCACACACCTGGGGGCTGCAGGCTTTCCTGCTGCCTTCAGCCTCAAAACGACCATTTCCCACTTGGCGCCAAGCCAGGCCCAAAAATGGCCATATGTCTGGAGACTGGTCCCACGCCCAAAGAGCCAGCAGGGAAAACTATGCCTTGTTCTAAAGCTCTTTGGGCACCGCTTGTGTAGCCCCACACACCTGGGGGCTGCAGGCTTTCCTGCCGCCTTCAACCTCAAAAGCACCCTTTTCCACATGGCGTCACGACAGGCAGAAAAATGGCCATATGTCTGGAGGTTGGTCCCACGCCCAAAGAGCCAGCAGGGAATATTATGCCTTGTTCTAAAGCTCTTTGGGAACCGCTTGCGTAGCCCCACAGAAACTGGGGGCTGCAGGCTTTCCTGCTCTCTTCAGCCTCAAAAGAAACCTTTTGCAATTGGCGCCGCGCCAGGCCCAAAAATGGCCATATGTCTGAAGATTGGTCCCACGCCCAAAGAGCCAGCAGGGAAAACTATGCCTTGTTCTAAAGCTCTTTGGGAACCGCTTGCGTAGCCCCACAGAAACTGGGGGCTGCAGGCTTTCCTGCTGCCTTCAACCTCAAAACAACACTTTCCCACTTGGCGCTGCGCCAGGCCCAAAAATGGCCATATGTCTGGAGGTTGGTCCCACGCCCAAAGAGCCAGCAGGGAAAACTATGCCTTGTTCTAAAGCTCTTTGGGAACCGCTTGCGTAGCCCCACACACCTGCGGGCTGCAGGCTTTCCTGCTGCCTTCAGCCTCAAAAGAAACCTTTCGCAACTGGCGCCCCGCCAGGCCCAAAAATGGCCATATGTCTGAAGATTGGTCCCACGCCCAAAGAGCCAGCAGGGAAAACTATGCCTTGTTCTAAAGCTCTTTGGGAACCGCTTGCGTAGCCCCACACACCTGGGGGCTGCAGGCTTTCCTGCTCTCTTCAGCCTCAAAACAACCCTTTCGCACATGGCGCCGTGCCAGGCACAAAAATGGCCATATATCTGGAGATTGGTTCCACGCCCAAAGAGCCAGCAGGGAAAACTATGCCTTGTTCTAAAGCTCTTTGGGAACCGCTTGCGTAGCCCCACACACGTGGGGGTTGCAGGCTTTCCTGGTGCCTTCAGCCTCAAAACCACCCTTTCCCACTTGGCCCCGCGCCAGGCCCAAAAATGGCCATATGTCTGGAGACTGGTCCCATGCCCAAAGAGCCAGCAGGGAAAACTATGCCTTGTTCTAAAGCTCTTTGGGAACCGCTTGCGTAGCCCCACACACCTGGGGGCTGCAGGCTTTCCTGCTCTCTTCAGCCTCAAAAGCACCCTTTTCCACATGGCGTCACGCCAGGCCCAAAAATGGCCATATGTCTGGAGACTGGTCCCACGCCCAAAGAGCCAGCAGGGAAAACTATGCCTTGTTCTAAAGCTCTTTGGGAACCGCTTGCGTAGCCCCACACACCTGGGGGCTGCAGGCTTTCCTGCTGCCTTCAGACTCAAAACCACCCTTTCCCACTTGGCGCTCCGCCAGGCACAAAAATGGCCATATGTCTGGAGAATGGTCCCACGCCCAAAGAGCCAGCAGGGAAAACTATGCCTTGTTTTAAAGCTCTTTGGGAACCGCTTGCGTAGCCCCACAGACCTGGGGGCTGCAGGCTTTCCTGCTGCCTTCAGCCTCAAAACCACCCTTTCCCACATGGCGCCAAGCCAGGCACAAAAATGGCCATATGTCTGGAGTTTGGTCCCACGCCCAAAGAGCCAGCAGGGAAAACTATGCCTTGTTCTAAAGCTCTTTGGGAACCGCTTGCGTAGCCCCACACACCTGGGGGCTGCAGGCTTTCCTGCTGCCTTCAACCTCAAAAGCACCCTTTTCCACATGGCGTCACGCCAGGCACAAAAATGGCCATATGTCTGGAGACTGGTCCCATGCCCAAAGAGCCAGCAGGGAAAACTATGCCTTGTTCTAAAGCTCTTTGGGAACCGCTTGCGTAGCCCCACACACCTGGGGGCTGCAGGCTTTCCTGCTGCCTTCAGCCTCAAAACCACCCTTTCCCACTTGGCGCTCCGCCAGGCACAAAAATGGCCATATGTCAGGAGACTGGTCCCATGCCCAAAGAGCCAGCACGGAAAACTATGCCTTGTTCTAAAGCTCTTTGGGAACCGCTTGCGTAGCCCCACACACCTGGGAGCTGCAGGCTTTCCTGCTGCCTTCAGCCTCAAAACCACCCTTTCCCACTTGGCGCCGCGCCAGGCCCAAAAATGGCCATATGTCTGGAGGCTGGTCCCACGCCCGAAGAGCCAGCAGGGAAAACTATGCCTTGTTCTAAAGCTCTTTGGGAACCGCTTGCGTAGCCCCGCATACCTGGGAGCTGCAGGGTTTCCGGCTCTCTTCAGCCTCAAAAGCACGCTTTCCCACTTGGCGCCGCGCCAGGCCCAAAAATGGCCATATGTCTGGAGATTGGTCCCACGCCCAAAGAGCCAGCAGGGAAAACTATGCCTTGTTCTAAAGCTCTTTGGGAACCGCTTGCGTAGCCCCACACAAACTGGGGGCTGCAGGCTTTTCTCGCGCTTTCAACCTCAAAACCACCGTTTCCCACATGGCGCCACGCCAGGCCCAAAAATGGCCATATGTCTGGAGGTTGGTCCCACGCCTAAAGAGCCAGCAGGGAAAACTATGCCTTGTTCTAAAGCTCTTTGGGAACCGCTTGCGTAGCCCCACAGACCTGGGGGCTGCAGGCTTTCCTGGTGCCTTCAGCCTCAAAACCACCATTTCCCACATGGCGCCAAGCCAGGCCCAAAAATGGCCATATGTCTGGAGACTGGTCCCACGCCCAAAGAGCCAGCAGGGAAAACTATGCCTTGTTCTAAAGCTCTTTGGGCACCGCTTGCGTAGCCCCACACACCTGGGGGCTGCAGGCTTTCCTGCCGCCTTCAACCTCAAAAGCACCCTTTTCCACATGGCGTCACGACAGGCAGAAAAATGGCCATATGTCTGGAGGTTGGTCCCACGCCCAAAGAGCCAGCAGGGAAAATTATGCCTTGTTCTAAAGCTCTTTGGGAACCGCTTGCGTAGCCCCACACACCTGGGGGCTGCAGGCTTTCCTGCTCTCTTCAGCCTCAAAAGAAACCTTTTGCAATTGGCGCCGCGCCAGGCCCAAAAATGGCCATATGTCTGAAGATTGGTCCCACGCCCAAAGAGCCAGAAGGGAAAACTATGCCTTGTTCTAAAGCTCTTTGAGAACCGCTGCGTAGCCCCACAGACATGGGGGCTGCAGGCTTTCCTGCTGCCTTCAGCCTCAAAAGAAACCTGTCGCAATTGGCGCCCCGCCAGGCCCAAAAATGGCCATATGTCTGAAGATTGGTCCCACGCCCAAAGAGCCAGAAGGGAAAACTATGCCTTGTTCTAAAGCTCTTTGAGAACCGCTGCGTAGCCCCACACACCTGGGGGCTGCAGGCTTTCCTGCTGCCTTCAGCCTCAAAACCACCCTTTCCCACTTCGCATCGTGCCAGGCACAAAAATGGCCATATTTCTGGAGACTTGTCCCTTTCCCAAAGAGCCAGCAGGGAAAACTATGCCTTGTTCTAAAGCTCTTTGGGAACCGCTTGCGTAGCCCCACACACCTGGGGGCTGCAGGCTTTCCTGCTGCCTTCAGCCTCAAAACCACCCTTTCCCACTTGGCCCCACGCCAGGCCCAAAAATGGCCATATGTCAGGAGACTGGTCCCACGCCCAAAGAGCCAGCAGGGAAAACTATGCCTTGTTCTAAAGCTCTTTGGGAACCGCTTGCGTAGCCCCAGAGACGTGGGGGCTGCAGGCTTTCCTGGTGCCTTCAGCCTCAAAACCACCCTTTCCAACTTGGCCCCGCGCCAGGCCCAAAAATGGCCATATGTCTGGAGACTGGTCCCACGCCCAAAGAGCCAGCAGGGAAAACTATGCCTTGTTCTAAAGCTCTTTGGGAACCGCTTGCGTAGCCCCACAGAAACTGGGGGCTGCAGGCTTTTCTCGCGCTTTCAGCCTCAAAACCACCCTTTCCCACTTGGCGCTGTGCCTGGCACAAAAATGGCCATATGTCTGGAGGTTGGTCCCACGCCCAAAGAGCTAGCAGGGAAAACTATGCCTTGTTCTAAAGCTCTTTGGGAACCGCTTGCGTAGCCCCACAGACCTGCGGGCTGCAGGCTTTCCTGCTGCCTTCAGCCTCAAAACCACCCTTTCCCACATGGCGTCACGCCAGGCACAAAAATGGCCATATGTCTGGAGATTGGTCCCACGCCCGAAGAGCCAGCAGGGAAAACTATGCCTTGTTCTAAAGCTCTTTGGGAACCGCTTGCGTAGCCCCACAGAAACTGGGGGCTGCAGGCTTTTCTCGCGCTTTCAGCCTCAAAACCACCCTTTCCCACTTGGCTCTGCGCCAGGCCCAAAAATGGCCATATGTCTGGAGGTTGGTCCCACGCCCAAAGAGCTAGCAGGGAAAACTATGCCTTGTTCTAAAGCTCTTTGGGAACGGCTTGCGTAGCCCCACACACCTGGGGGCTGCAGGCTTTCCTGCTGCCTCCAACCTCAAAAGCACCCTTTTCCACATGGCGTCACGCCAGGCCCAAAAATGGCCATATGTCTGGAGACTGGTCCCACGCCCAAAGAGCCAGCAGGGAAAACTATGCCTTGTTCTAAAGCTCTTTGGGAACCGCTTGCGTAGCCCCACACACCTGGGGGCTGCAGGCTTTCCTGGTGCCTTCAGCCTCAAAACCACCCTTTCCCACTTGGCCCCGCGCCAGGCCCAAAAATGGCCATATGTCTGGAGACTGGTCCCATGCCCAAAGAGCCAGCAGGGAAAACTATGCCTTGTTCTAAAGCTCTTTGGGAACCGCTTGCGTAGCCCCACACACCTGGGGGCTGCAGGCTTTCCTGCTGCCTTCAGCCTCAAAAGCACCCTTTTCCACATGGCGTCACGCCAGGCCCAAAAATGGCCATATGTCTGGAGACTGGTCCCACGCCCAAAGAGCCAGCAGGGAAAACTATGCCTTGTTCTAAAGCTCTTTGGGAACCGCTTGCGTAGCCCCACACACCTGGGGGCTGCAGGCTTTCCTGCTGCCTTCAGCCTCAAAAGCACCCTTTTCCACATGGCGTCACGCCAGGCACAAAAATGGCCATATGTCTGGAGATTGGTCCCACGCTCAAAGAGCCAGCAGGGAAAACTATGCCTTGTTCTAAAGCTCTTTGGGAACCGCTTGCGTAGCCCCACACACCTGGGGGCTGCAGGCTTTCCTGCTGCCTTCAGACTCAAAACCACCCTTTCCCACTTGGCGCTGCGCCAGGCACAAAAATTGCCATATGTCTGGAGAATGGTTCCACGCCCAAAGAGCCTGCAGGGAAAAATATGCCTTGTTCTAAAGCTCTTTGGGAACCGCTTGCGTAGCCCCACACACCTGGGGGCTGCAGGCTTTCCTGCTGCCTTCAGCCTCAAAACCACCCTTTCCCACATGGCGCCACGCCAGGCACAAAAATGGCCATATGTCTGGAGTTTGGTCCCACGCCCAAAGAGCCAGCAGGGAAAACTATGCCTTGTTCTAAAGCTCTTTGGGAACCGCTTGCGTAGCCCCACAGACCTGGGGGCTGCAGGCTTTCCTGCTGCCTTCAACCTCAAAAGCACCCTTTTCCACATGGCGTCACGCCAGGCACAAAAATGGCCATATGTCTGGAGGTTGGTCCCAAGCCCAAAGAGCCAGCAGGGAAAACTATGCCTTGTTCTAAAGCTCTTTGGGAACCGCTTGCGTAGCCCCACACACCTGGGTGCTGCAGGCTTTCCTGCTCTCTTCAGCCTCAAAACAACCCTTTCCCACTTGGCGCTGCGCCAGGCCCAAAAATGGCCATATGTCTGGAGACTGGTCCCACGCCCAAAGAGCCAGCAGGGAAAACTATGCCTTGTTCTAAAGCTCTTTGGGAACCGCTTGCGTAGCTCCATACACCTGGGGGCTGCAGGCTTTCCTGCTGCCTTCAGCCTCAAAACCACCCTTTCCCACTTGGTGCCTCTCCAGGCCCAAATTGGCCATATATCTGGAGACTGGTCCCTTTCCCAAACAGCCAGCAGGGAAAACTATGCCTTGTTCTAAAGCTCTTTGGGAACCGCTTGCGTAGCCCCAGAGACGTGGGGGCTGCAGGCTTTCCTGGTGCCTTCAGCCTCAAAACCACCCTTTCCAACTTGGCCCCGCGCCAGGCCCAAAAATGGCCATATGTCTGGAGACTGGTCCCACGCCCGAAGAGCCAGCAGGGAAAACTATGCCTTGTTCTAAAGCTCTTTGGGAACCGCTTGCGTAGCCCCACAGAAACTGGGGGCTGCAGGCTTTTCTCGCGCTTTCAGCCTCAAAACCACCCTTTCCCACTTGGCGCTGTGCCTGGCACAAAAATGGCCATATGTCTGGAGGTTGGTCCCACGCCCAAAGAGCTAGCAGGGAAAACTATGCCTTGTTCTAAAGCTCTTTGGGAACCGCTTGCGTAGCCCCACAGACCTGCGGGCTGCAGGCTTTCCTGCTGCCTTCAGCCTCAAAACCACCCTTTCCCACATGGCGTCACGCCAGGCACAAAAATGGCCATATGTCTGGAGATTGGTCCCACGCCCAAAGAGCCAGCAGGGAAAACTATGCCTTGTTCTAAAGCTCTTTGGGAACCGCTTGCGTAGCCCCACAGAAACTGGGGGCTGCAGGCTTTTCTCGCGCTTTCAGCCTCAAAACCACCCTTTCCCACTTGGCGCTGCGCCAGGCCCAAAAATGGCCATATGTCTGGAGGTTGGTCCCACGCCCAAAGAGCTAGCAGGGAAAACTATGCCTTGTTCTAAAGCTCTTTGGGAACGGCTTGCGTAGCCCCACACACCTGGGGGCTGCATGCTTTCCTGCTGCCTCCAACCTCAAAAGCACCCTTTTCCACATGGCGTCACGCCAGGCCCAAAAATGGCCATATGTCTGGAGACTGGTCCCACGCCCAAAGAGCCAGCAGGGAAAACTATGCCTTGTTCTAAAGCTCTTTGGGAACCGCTTGCGTAGCCCCACACACCTGGGGGCTGCAGGCTTTCCTGCTCTCTTCAGCCTCAAAAGCACGCTTTCCCACTTGCCGCCGCGCCAGGCACAAAAATGGCCATATGTCTGGAGATTGGTCCCACGCTCAAAGAGCCAGCAGGGAAAACTATGCCTTGTTCTAAAGCTCTTTGGGAACCGCTTGCGTAGCCCCACACACCTGGGGGCTGCAGGCTTTCCTGCTGCCTTCAGACTCAAAACCACCCTTTCCCACTTGGCGCTCCGCCAGGCACAAAAATGGCCATATGTCTGGAGAATGGTCCCACGCCCAAAGAGCCTGCAGGGAAAAATATGCCTTGTTCTAAAGCTCTTTGGGAACCGCTTGCGTAGCCCCACACACGTGGGGGCTGCAGGCTTTCCTGCTGCCTTCAGCCTCAAAACCACCCTTTCCCACTTGGCGCCACGCCAGGCACAAAAATGGCCATATGTCTGGAGTTTGGTCCCACGCCCAAAGAGCCAGCAGGGAAAACTATGCCTTGTTCTAAAGCTCTTTGGGAACCGCTTGCGTAGCCCCACAGACCTGGGGGCTGCAGGCTTTCCTGCTGCCTTCAACCTCAAAAGCACCCTTTTCCACATGGCGTCACGCCAGGCACAAAAATGGCCATATGTCTGGAGGTTGGTCCCAAGCCCAAAGAGCCAGCAGGGAAAACTATGCCTTGTTCTAAAGCTCTTTGGGAACCGCTTGCGTAGCCCCACACACCTGGGTGCTGCAGGCTTTCCTGCTCTCTTCAGCCTCAAAACAACCCTTTTCCACTTGGCGCTGCGCCAGGCCCAAAAATGGCCATATGTCTGGAGACTGGTCCCACGCCCAAAGAGCCAGCAGGGAAAACTATGCCTTGTTCTAAAGCTCTTTGGGAACCGCTTGCGTAGCTCCACACACCTGGGGGCTGCAGGCTTTCCTGCTGCCTTCAGCCTCAAAACCACCCTTTCCCACTTGGTGCCTCTCCAGGCCCAAATTGGCCATATATCTGGAGACTGGTCCCTTTCCCAAACAGCCAGCAGGGAAAACTATGCCTTGTTCTAAAGCTCTTTGGGAACCGCTTGCGTAGCCCCACACACCTGGGGGCTGCAGGCTTTCCTGGTGCCTTCAGCCTCAAAACCACCCTTTCCAACTTGGCCCCGCGCCAGGCCCAAAAATGGCCATATGTCTGGAGACTGGTCCCACGCCCAAAGAGCCAGCAGGGAAAACTATGCCTTGTTCTAAAGCTCTTTGGGAACCGCTTGCGTAGCCCCACACACCTGGGGGCTGCAGGCTTTCCTGCTGCCTTCAGCCTCAAAACCACCCTTTCCCACATGGCGCCACGCCAGGTACAAAAATGGCCATATGTCTGGAGTTTGGTCCCACGCCCAAAGAGCCAGCAGGGAAAACTATGCCTTGTTCTAAAGCTCTTTGGGAACCGCTTGCGTAGCCCCACACACCTGGGGGCTGCAGGCTTTCCTGCTGCCTTCAACCTCAAAAGCACCCTTTTCCACATGGCGTCACGCCAGGCACAAAAATGGCCATATGTCTGGAGTTTGGTCCTACGCCCAAAGAGCCAGCAGGGAAAACTATGCCTTGTTCTAAAGCTCTTTGGGAACCGCTTGCGTAGCCCCACACACCTGGGTGCTGCAGGCTTTCCTGCTCTCTTCAGCCTCAAAACAACCCTTTCCCACTTGGCGCTGCGCCAGGCCCAAAAATGGCCATATGTCTGGAGACTGGTCCCACGCCCAAAGAGCCAGCAGGGAAAAATATGCCTTGTTCTAAAGCTCTTTGGAAACGCTTGCGTAGCCCCACACACGTGGGGGCTGCAGGCTTTCCTGGTGCTTTCAGCCTCAAAACCACCCTTTCCAACTTGGCCCCGCGCCAGGCCCAAAAATGGCCATATGTCTGGAGACTGGTCCCACGCCCAAAGAGCCAGCAGGGAAAACTATGCCTTGTTCTAAAGCTCTTTGGGAACCGCTTGCGTAGCCCCACAGAAATTGGGGGCTGCAGGCTTTTCTCGCGCTTTCAGCCTCAAAACCACCCTTTCCCACTTGGCGCTGTGCCTGGCACAAAAATGGCCATATGTCTGGAGGTTGGTCCCACGCCCAAAGAGCTAGCAGGGAAAACTATGCCTTGTTCTAAAGCTCTTTGGGAACCGCTTGCGTAGCCCCACAGACCTGCGGGCTGCAGGCTTTCCTGCTGCCTTCAGCCTCAAAACCACCCTTTCCCACATGGCGTCACGCCAGGCACAAAAATGGCCATATGTCTGGAGATTGGTCCCACGCCCAAAGAGCCAGCAGGGAAAACTATGCCTTGTTCTAAAGCTCTTTGGGAACCGCTTGCGTAGCCCCACAGAAACTGGGGGCTGCAGGCTTTTCTCGCGCTTTCAGCCTCAAAACCACCCTTTCCCACTTGGCGCTGCGCCAGGCCCAAAAATGGCCATATGTCCGGAGGTTGGTCCCACGCCCAAAGAGCTAGCAGGGAAAACTATGCCTTGTTCTAAAGCTCTTTGGGAACGGCTTGCGTAGCCCCACACACCTGGGGGCTGCAGGCTTTCCTGCTGCCTCGAACCTCAAAAGCACCCTTTTCCACATGGCGTCACGCCAGGCACAAAAATGGCCATATGTCTGGAGACTGGTCCCACGCCCAAAGAGCCAGCAGGGAAAACTATGCCTTGTTCTAAAGCTCTTTGGGAACCGCTTGCGTAGCCCCACTCACCTGGGTGCTGCAGGCTTTGCTACTGCCTTCAACCTCAAAAGCACCCTTTTCCACATGGCGTCACGCCAGGCACAAAAATGGCCATATGTCTGGAGGTTGGTCCCACGCCCAAAGAGCCAGCAGGGAAAACTATGCCTTGTTCTAAAGCTCTTTGGGAACCGCTTGCGTAGCCCCACACACCTGGGGGCTGCAGGCTTTCCTGCTGCCTTCAACCTCAAAACAACACTTTCCCACTTGGCGCTGCGCCAGGCCCAAAAATGGCCATATGTCTGGAGGTTGGTCCCATGCCCAAAGAGCCAGCAGGGAAAACTATGCCTTGTTCTAAAGCTCTTTGGGAACCGCTTGCGTAGCCCCACAGACCTGGGGGCTGCAGGCTTTCCTGCTGCCTTCAACCTCAAAAGCACACCCTTTTCCACATGGCGTTACGCCAGGCCCAAAAATGGCCATATGTCTGGAGGTTGGTCCCACGCCCAGAGACCCAGCATGGAAAACTATGCCTTGTTCTAAAGCTCTTTGGGAACCGCTTGCGTAGCCCCACACACCTGCGGGCTGCGGGCTTTCCTGCTGCCTTCAGCCTCAAAACCACCCTTTCCCACTTGGCGCCGCGCCAGGCCCAAAAATGGCCATATGTCTGGAGATTGGTCCCACGCCCAGAGAGCCAGCAGGGAAAACTATGCCTTGTTCTAAAGCTCTTTGGGAACCGCTTGCGTAGCCCCACACACATGGGGGCTGCAGGCTTTCCTGCTGCCTTCAGCCTCAAAACCACCCTTTCCAACTTGGCCCCGCGCCAGGCCCAAAAATGGCCATATGTCTGGAGACTGGTCCCACGCCCAAAGAGCCAGCAGGGAAAACTATGCCTTGTTCTAAAGCTCTTTGGGAACCGCTTGCGTAGCCCCACACACCTGGGGGCTGCAGGCTTTCCTGCTGCCTTCAGCCTCAAAACCACCCTTTCCCACATGGCGCCACGCCAGGTACAAAAATGGCCATATGTCTGGAGTTTGGTCCCACGCCCAAAGAGCCAGCAGGGAAAACTATGCCTTGTTCTAAAGCTCTTTGGGAACCGCTTGCGTAGCCCCACAGACCTGGGGGCTGCAGGCTTTCCTGCTGCCTTCAACCTCAAAAGCACCCTTTTCCACATGGCGTCACGCCAGGCACAAAAATGGCCATATGTCTGGAGTTTGGTCCTACGCCCAAAGAGCCAGCAGGGAAAACTATGCCTTGTTCTAAAGCTCTTTGGGAACCGCTTGCGTAGCCCCACACACCTGGGTGCTGCAGGCTTTCCTGCTCTCTTCAGCCTCAAAACAACCCTTTCCTACTTGGCGCTGCGCCAGGCCCAAAAATGGCCATATGTCTGGAGACTGGTCCCACGCCCAAAGAGCCAGCAGGGAAAACTATGCCTTGTTCTAAAGCACTTTGGGAACCGCTTGCGTAGCTCCACACACCTGGGGGCTGCAGGCTTTCCTGCTGCCTTCAGCCTCAAAACCACACTTTCCCACTTGGTGCCTCTCCAGGCCCAAATTGGCCATATATCTGGAGACTGGTCCCTTTCCCAAAGAGGCAGCAGGGAAAACTATGCCTTGTTCTAAAGCTCTTTGGGAACCGCTTGCGTAGCCCCACACACGTGGGGGCTGCAGGCTTTCCTGGTGCTTTCAGCCTCAAAACCACCCTTTCCAACTTGGCCCCGCGCCAGGCCCAAAAATGGCCATATGTCTGGAGACTGGTCCCACGCCCAAAGAGCCAGCAGGGAAAACTATGCCTTGTTCTAAAGCTCTTTGGGAACCGCTTGCGTAGCCCCACAGAAACTGGGGGCTGCAGGCTTTTCTCGCGCTTTCAGCCTCAAAACCACCCTTTCCCACTTGGCGCTGTGCCTGGCACAAAAATGGCCATATGTCTGGAGGTTGGTCCCACGCCCAAAGAGCTAGCAGGGAAAACTATGCCTTGTTCTAAAGCTCTTTGGGAACCGCTTGCGTAGCCCCACAGACCTGCGGGCTGCAGGCTTTCCTGCTGCCTTCAGCCTCAAAACCACCCTTACCCACATGGCGTCACGCCAGGCTCAAAAATGGCCATATGTCTGGAGATTGGTCCCACGCCCAAAGAGCCAGCAGGGAAAACTATGCCTTGTTCTAAAGCTCTTTGGGAACCGCTTGCGTAGCCCCACAGAAACTGGGGGCTGCAGGCTTTTCTCGCGCTTTCAGCCTCAAAACCACCCTTTCCCACTTGGCGCTGCGCCAGGCCCAAAAATGGCCATATGTCCGGAGGTTGGTCCCACGCCCAAAGAGCTAGCAGGGAAAACTATGCCTTGTTCTAAAGCTCTTTGGGAACCACTTGCGTAGCCCCACTCACCTGGGTGCTGCAGGCTTTCCTGCTGCCTCGAACCTCAAAAGCACCCTTTTCCACATGGCGTCACGCCAGGCACAAAAATGGCCATATGTCTGGAGACTGGTCCCACGCCCAAAGAGCCAGCAGGGAAAACTATGCCTTGTTCTAAAGCTCTTTGGGAACCACTTGCGTAGCCCCACTCACCTGGGTGCTGCAGGCTTTGCTACTGCCTTCAACCTCAAAAGCACCCTTTTCCACATGGCGTCACGCCAGGCACAAAAATGGCCATATGTCTGGAGGTTGGTCCCACGCCCAAAGAGCCAGCAGGGAAAACTATGCCTTGTTCTAAAGCTCTTTGGGAACCGCTTGCGTAGCCCCACACACCTGGGGGCTGCAGGCTTTCCTGCTGCCTTCAACCTCAAAACAACACTTTCCCACTTGGCGCTGCGCCAGGCCCAAAAATGGCCATATGTCTGGAGGTTGGTCCCATGCCCAAAGAGCCAGCAGGGAAAACTATGCCTTGTTCTAAAGCTCTTTGGGAACCGCTTGCGTAGCCCCACAGACCTGGGGGCTGCAGGCTTTCCTGCTGCCTTCAACCTCAAAAGCACACCCTTTTCCACATGGCGTTACGCCAGGCCCAAAAATGGCCATATGTCTGGAGGTTGGTCCCACGCCCAGAGAGCCAGCAGGGAAAACTATGCCTTGTTCTAAAGCTCTTTGGGAACCGCTTGCGTAGCCCCACACAAACTGGGGGCTGCAGGCTTTTCTCGCGCTTTCAGCCTCAAAACCACCCTTTCCCACTTGGCGCTGCGCCAGGCCCAAAAATGGCCATATGTCTGGAGGTTGGTCCCACGCCCAAAGAGCTAGCAGGGAAAACTATGCCTTGTTCTAAAGCTCTTTGGGAACCGCTTGCGTAGCCCCACACACCTGGGGGCTGCAGGCTTTCCTGCTGCCTCCAACCTCAAAAGCACCCTTTTCCACATGGCGTCACGCCAGGCACAAAAATGGCCATATGTCTGGAGACTGGTCCCACGCCCAAAGAGCCAGCAGGGAAAACTATGCCTTGTTCTAAAGCTCTTTGGGAACCGCTTGCATAGCCCCACTCACCTGGGGGCTGCAGGCTTTGCTACTGCCTTCAACCTCAAAAGCACCCTTTTCCACATGGCGTCACGCCAGGCACAAAAATGGCCATATGTCTGGAGTTTGGTCCCACGCCCAAAGAGCCAGCAGGGAAAACTATGCCTTGTTCTAAAGCTCTTTGGGAACTGCTTGCATAGCCCCACACACCTGGGGGCTGCAGGCTTTCCTGCTGCCTTCAGCCTCCAAACCACCTTTTCCCACTTGGGCCCGCGCCAGTCCCAAAAATGGCCATATGTCTGGAGACTGGTCCCACGCCCAAAGAGCCAGCAGGGAAAACTATGCCTTGTTCTAAAGCTCTTTGGGAACCGCTTGCGTAGCCCCACACACCTGGGGGCTGCAGGCTTTCCTGCTGCCTTCAGCCTCAAAACCACCCTTTCCCACTTGGCGCTGCGCCAGGCACAAAAATGGCCATATGTCTGGAGGTTGGTCCCACGCCCAAAGAGCCAGCAGGGAAAACTATGCCTTGTTCTAAAGCTCTTTGGGAACCGCTTGCGTAGCCCCACACAAACTGGGGGCTGCAGGCTTTCCTGCTGCCTTCAACCTCAAAAGCACCCTTTTCCACATGGCGTCACGCCAGGCACAAAAATGGCCATATGTCTGGAGGTTGGTCCCACGCCCAAAGAGCCAGCAGGGAAAACTATGCCTTGTTCTAAAGCTCTTTGGGAACCGCTTGCGTAGCCCCACACACCTGGGGGCTGCAGGCTTTCCTGCTGCCTTCAGCCTCAAAAACACCCTTTCCCACATGGCGCCACGCCAGGCCCAAAATTGGCCATATGTCTGGAGGTTGGTCCCACGCCTAAAGAGCCAGCAGGGAAAACTATGCCTTGTTCTAAAGCTCTTTGGGAACCTCTTGCGTAGCCCCACAGACCTGGGGGCTGCAGGCTTTCCTGCTGCCTTCAGCCTCTAAACCACCATTTCCCACTTGGTGCCAGGCCAGGCCCAAAAATGGCCATATGTCTGGAGGTTGGTCCCACGCCCAAAGAGCCAGCAGGGAAAACTATGCCTTGTTCTAAAGCTCTTTGGGAACCGCTTGCGTAGCCCCACACACCTGGGGGCTGCAGGCTTTCCTGCCGCCTTCAACCTCAAAAGCACCCTTTCCCACATGGCGTCACGGCAGGCACAAAAATGGCCATATGTCTGGAGGTTGGTCCCACGCCCAAAGAGCCAGCAGGGAAAATTATGCCTTGTTCTAAAGCTCTTTGGGAACCGCTTGCGTAGCCCCACAGACCTGGGGGCTGCAGGCTTTCCTGCTCTCTTCAGCCTCAAACGAAACCTTTCGCAATTGGCGCCCCGTCAGGCCAAAAAAGGCCATATGTCTGGAGATTGGTCCCACGCCCAAAGAGCCAGCAGGGAAAACTATGCCTTGTTCTAAAGCTCTTTGGGAACCGCTTGCGTAGCCCCACACACCTGGGGGCTGCAGGCTTTCCTGCTGCCTTCAGCCTCAAAACCACCCTTTCGCACATGGCGCCGTGCCAGGCACAAAAATGGCCATATATCTGGAGATTCGTTCCACGCCCAAAGAGCCAGCAGGGAAAACTATGCCTTGTTCTAAAGCTCTTTGGGAACCGCTTGCGTAGCCCCACACACCTGGGGGCTGCAGGATTTCCTGGTGCCTTCAGACTCAAAACCACCCTTTCCAACTTGGCCCTGCGCCAGGCCCAAAAATGGCCATATGTCTGGAGACTGGTCCCACGCCCAAAGAGCCAGCAGGGAAAACTATGCCTTGTTCTAAAGCTCTTTGGGAACCACTTGCGTAGCCCCACACACCTGGGGGCTGCAGGCTTTCCTGCTGCCTTCAGACTCAAAACCACCCTTTCCCACTTCGCATCGTGCCAGGCACAAAAATGGCCATATTTCTGGAGACTTGTCCCTTTCCCAAAGAGCCAGCAGGGAAAACTATGCCTTGTTCTAAAGCTCTTTGGGAACCGCTTGCGTAGCCCCACACACCTGGGGGCTGCAGGCTTTCCTGCTGCCTTCAGCCTCAAAACCACCCTTTCCCACTTGGCCCCGCGCCAGGCCCAAAAATGGCCATATGTCAGGAGACTGGTCCCACGCCCAAAGAGCCAGCAGGGAAAACTATGCCTTGTTCTAAAGCTCTTTGGGAACCGCTTGCGTAGCCCCACACACCTGGGGGCTGCAGGCTTTCCTGCTCTCTTCAGCCTCAAAAGCACGCTTTCCCACTTGGCGCCGCGCCAGGCCCAAAAATGGCCATATGTCTGGAGATTGGTCCCACGCTCAAAGAGCCAGCAGGGAAAACTATGCCTTGTTCTAAAGCTCTTTGGGAACCGCTTGCGTAGCCCCACACACCTGGGGGCTGCAGGCTTTCCTGCTGCCTTGAGACTCAAAACCGCCCTTTCCCACTTGGCGCTCCGCCAGGCACAAAAATGGCCATATGTCTGGAGAATGGTCCCACGCCCAAAGAGCCAGCAGGGAAAAATATGCCTTGTTCTAAAGCTCTTTGGGAACCGCTTGCGTAGCCCCACACACCTGGGGGCTGCAGGCTTTCCTGCTGCCTTCAGCCTCAAAACCACCCTTTCCCACATGGCGCCACGCCAGGCACAAAAATGGCCATATGTCTGGAGTTTGGTCCCACGCCCAAAGAGCCAGCAGGGAAAACTATGCCTTGTTCTAAAGCTCTTTGGGAACCGCTTGCGTAGCCCCACACACCTGGGGGCTGCAGGCTTTCCTGCTGCCTTCAACCTCAAAAGCACCCTTTTCCACATGGCGTCACGACAGGCACAAAAATGGCCATATGTCTGGAGACTGGTCCCACGCCCAAAGAGCCAGCAGGGAAAACTATGCCTTGTTCTAAAGCTCTTTGGGAACCGCTTGCGTAGCCCCACACACCTGGGGGCTGCAGGCTTTCCTGCTCTCTTCAGCCTCAAAACCACCCTTTCCCACATGGCGCTCCGCCAGGCACAAAAATGGCCATATGTCTGGAGACTGGTCCCATGCCCAAAGAGCCAGCAGGGAAAACTATGCCTTGTTCTAAAGCTCTTTGGGAACCGCTTGCGTAGCCCCACACACCTGGGGGCTGCAGGCTTTCCTGCTGCCTTCAGCCTCAAAACCACCCTTTCCCACTTGGCCCCGCGCCAGGCCCAAAAATGGCCATATGTCAGGAGACTGGTCCCATGCCCAAAGAGCCAGCAGGGAAAACTATGCCTTGTTCTAAAGCTCTTTGGGAACCGCTTGCGTAGCCCCACACACCTGGGGGCTGCAGGCTTTCCTGCTGCCTTCAGCCTCAAAACCACCCTTTCCCACTTGGCGCCGCGCCAGGCCCAAAAATGGCTATATGTCTGGAGGCTGGTCCCACGCCCGAAGAGCCAGCAGGGAAAACTATGCCTTGTTCTAAAGCTCTTTGGGAACCGCTTGCGTAGCCCCACATACCTGGGGGCTGCAGGCTTTCCTGCTGCCTTCAGACTCAAAACCACCCTTTCCCACTTGGCGCCGCGCCAGGCCCAAAAATGGCCATATGTCTGGAGACTGGTCCCACGCCCAAAGAGCCAGCAGGGAAAACTATGCCTTGTTCTAAAGCTCTTTGGGAACCGCTTGCGTAGCCCCACACAAACTGGGGGCTGCAGGCTATCCTGCTGCCTTCAGCCTCAAAACCACCCTTTCCCACATGGCGCCACGCCAGGCCCAAAAATGGCCATATGTCTGGAGGTTGGTCCCACGCCTAAAGAGCCAGCAGGGAAAACTATGCCTTGTTCTAAAGCTCTTTGGGAACCTCTTGCGTAGCCCCACAGACCTGGGGGCTGCAGGCTTTCCTGCTGCCTTCAGCCTCAAAACCAGCATTTCCCACTTGGCGCCAAGCCAGGCCCAAAAATGGCCATATGTCTGGAGACTGGTCCCACGCCCAAAGAGCCAGCAGGGAAAACTATGCCTTGTTCTAAAGCTCTTTGGGAACCGCTTGCGTAGCCCCACATACCTGGGAGCTGCAGGATTTCCGGCTCTCTTCAGCCTCAAAAGCACGCTTTCCCACTTGGCGCCGCGCCAGGCCCAAAAATGGCCATATGTCTGGAGATTGGTCCCACGCCCAAAGAGCCAGCAGGGAAAACTATGCCTTGTTCTAAAGCTCTTTGGGAACCGCTTGCGTAGCCCCACACAAACTGGGGGCTGCAGGCTTTCCTGCTGCCTTCAGCCTCAAAACCACCCTTTCCCACATGGCGCCACGCCAGGCCCAAAAATGGCCATATGTCTGGAGGTTGGTGCCACGCCTAAAGAGCCAGCAGGGAAAACTATGCCTTGTTCTAAAGCTCTTTGGGAACCTCTTGCGTAGCCCCACAGACCTGGGGCCTGCAGGCTTTCCTGCTGCCTTCAGCCTCAAAACAACCATTTCCCACTTGGCGCCAAGCCAGGCCCAAAAATGGCCATATGTCTGGAGACTGGTCCCACGCCCAAAGAGCCAGCAGGGAAAACTATGCCTTGTTCTAAAGCTCTTTGGGAACCGCTTGCGTAGCCCCACACACGTGGGGGCTGCAGGCTTTCCTGCTGCCTTCAGCCTCAAAACCACCCTTTCCAACTTGGCCCCGCGCCAGGCCCAAAAATGGCCATATGTCTGGAGACTGGTCCCACGCCCAAAGAGCCAGCAGGGAAAACTATGCCTTGTTCTAAAGCTCTTTGGGAACCGCTTGCGTAGCCCCACACACCTGGGGGCTGCAGGCTTTCCTGCTGCCTTCAGCCTCAAAACCACCCTTTCCCACTTCGCATCGTGCCAGGCACAAAAATGGCCATATTTCTGGAGACTTGTCCCTTTCCCAAAGAGCCAGCAGGGAAAACTATGCCTTGTTCTAAAGCTCTTTGGGAACCGCTTGCGTAGCCCCACACACCTGCGGGCTGCAGGCTTTCCTGCTGCCTTCAGCCTCAAAACCACCCTTTCCCACTTGGCCCCACGCCAGGCCCAAAAATGGCCATATGTCAGGAGACTGGTCCCACGCCCAAAGAGCCAGCAGGGAAAACTATGCCTTGTTCTAAAGCTCTTTGGGAACCGCTTGCGTAGCCCCACACACCTGGGGGCTGCAGGCTTTCCTGCTCTCCCTCAGCCTCAAAAGCACGCTTTCCCACTTGCCGCCGCGCCAGGCACAAAAATGGCCATATCTCTGGAGATTGGTCCCACGCTCAAAGAGCCAGCAGGGAAAACTATGCCTTGTTCTAAAGCTCTTTGGGAACCGCTTGCATAGCCCCACACAAACTGGGGGCTGCAGGCTTTTCTCGCGCTTTCAGCCTCAAAACCACCCTTTCCCACTTGGCGCTGCGCCAGGCACAAAAATGGCCATATGTCTGGAGGTTGGTCCCACGCCCAAAGAGCCAGCAGGGAAAACTATGCCTTGTTCTAAAGCTCTTTGGGAACCGCTTGCGTAGCCCCACACACCTGGGGGCTGCAGGCTTTCCTGCTGCCTTCAGCCTCAAAACCACCATTTCCCACTTGGCGCCAAGCCAGGCCCAAAAATGGCCATATGTCTGGAGACTGGTCCCACGCCCAAAGAGCCAGCAGGGAAAACTATGCCTTGTTCTAAAGCTCTTTGGGCACCGCTTGTGTAGCCCCACACACCTGGGGGCTGCAGGCTTTCCTGCCGCCTTCAACCTCAAAAGCACCCTTTTCCACATGGCGTCACGACAGGCAGAAAAATGGCCATATGTCTGGAGGTTGGTCCCACGCCCAAAGAGCCAGCAGGGAAAATTATGCCTTGTTCTAAAGCTCTTTGGGAACCGCTTGCGTAGCCCCACACACCTGGGGGCTGCAGGCTTTCCTGCTCTCTTCAGCCTCAAAAGAAACCTTTTGCAATTGGCGCCGCGCCAGGCCCAAAAATGGCCATATGTCTGAAGATTGGTCCCACGCCCAAAGAGCCAGCAGGGAAAACTATGCCTTGTTCTAAAGCTCTTTGGGAACCGCTTGCGTAGCCCCACACACCTGGGGGCTGCAGGCTTTCCTGCTGCCTTCAACCTCAAAACAACACTTTCCCACTTGGCGCTGCGCCAGGCCCAAAAATGGCCATATGTCTGGAGGTTGGTCCCACGCCCAAAGAGCCAGCAGGGAAAACTATGCCTTGTTCTAAAGCTCTTTGGGAACGGCTTGCGTAGCCCCACACACCTGCGGGCTGCAGGCTTTCCTGCTGCCTTCAGCCTCAAAAGAAACCTTTCGCAATTGGCGCCCCGCCAGGCCCAAAAATGGCCATATGTCTGAAGATTGGTCCCACGCCCAAAGAGCCAGCAGGGAAAACTATGCCTTGTTCTAAAGCTCTTTGTGAACCGCTTGCGTAGCCCCACACACCTGGGGGCTGCAGGCTTTCCTGCTGCCTTCAGACTCAAAACCACCCTTTCCCACTTCGCATCGTGCCAGGCACAAAAATGGCCATATTTCTGGAGACTTGTCCCTTTCCCAAAGAGCCAGCAGGGAAAACTATGCCTTGTTCTAAAGCTCTTTGGGAACTGCTTGCGTAGCCCCACACACCTGGGGGCTGCAGGCTTTCCTGCTGCCTTCAGCCTCAAAACCACCCTTTCCCACTTGGCCCCGCGCCAGGCCCAAAAATGGCCATATGTCAGGAGACTGGTCCCACGCCCAAAGAGCCAGCAGGGAAAACTATGCCTTGTTCTAAAGCTCTTTGGGAACCGCTTGCGTAGCCCCACACACCTGGGGGCTGCAGGCTTTCCTGCTCTCTTCAGCCTCAAAAGCACGCTTTCCCACTTGGCGCCGCGCCAGGCCCAAAAATGGCCATATGTCTGGAGATTGGTCCCACGCTCAAAGAGCCAGCAGGGAAAACTATGCCTTGTTCTAAAGCTCTTTGGGAACCGCTTGCGTAGCCCCACACACCTGGGGGCTGCAGGCTTTCCTGCTGCCTTGAGACTCAAAACCGCCCTTTCCCACTTGGCGCTCCGCCAGGCACAAAAATGGCCATATGTCTGGAGAATGGTCCCACGCCCAAAGAGCCAGCAGGGAAAACTATGCCTTGTTCTAAAGCTCTTTGGGAACCGCTTGCGTAGCCCCACACACCTGGGGGCTGCAGGCTTTCCTGCTGCCTTCAGCCTCAAAACCACCCTTTCCCACATGGCGCCACGCCAGGCACAAAAATGGCCATATGTCTGGAGTTTGGTCCCACGCCCAAAGAGCCAGCAGGGAAAACTATGCCTTGTTCTAAAGCTCTTTGGGAACCGCTTGCGTAGCCCCACACACCTGCGGGCTGCAGGCTTTCCTGCTGCCTTCAACCTCAAAAGCACCCTTTTCCACATGGCGTCACGACAGGCACAAAAATGGCCATATGTCTGGAGGTTGGTCCCACGCCCAAAGAGCTAGCAGGGAAAACTATGCCTTGTTCTAAAGCTCTTTGGGAACCGCTTGCGTAGCCCCACACACCTGCGGGCTGCAGGCTTTCCTGCTCTCTTCAGCCTCAAAACCACCCTTTCCCACATGGCGCTCCGCCAGGCACAAAAATGGCCATATGTCTGGAGACTGGTCCCATGCCCAAAGAGCCAGCAGGGAAAACTATGCCTTGTTCTAAAGCTCTTTGGGAACCGCTTGCGTAGCCCCACACACCTGGGGGCTGCAGGCTTTCCTGCTGCCTTCAGCCTCAAAACCACCCTTTCCCACTTGGCCCCGCGCCAGGCCCAAAAATGGCCATATGTCAGGAGACTGGTCCCATGCCCAAAGAGCCAGCACGGAAAACTATGCCTTGTTCTAAAGCTCTTTGGGAACCGCTTGCGTAGCCCCACACACCTGGGGGCTGCAGGCTTTCCTGCTGCCTTCAGCCTCAAAACCACCCTTTCCCACTTGGCGCCGCGCCAGGCCCAAAAATGGCCATATGTCTGGAGGCTGGTCCCACGCCCGAAGAGCCAGCAGGGAAAACTATGCCTTGTTCTAAAGCTCTTTGGGAACCGCTTGCGTAGCCCCACATACCTGGGAGCTGCAGGATTTCCGGCTCTCTTCAGCCTCAAAAGCACGCTTTCCCACTTGGCGCCGCGCCAGGCCCAAAAATGGCCATATGTCTGGAGACTGGTCCCACGCCCAAAGAGCCAGCAGGGAAAACTATGCCTTGTTCTAAAGCTCTTTGGGAACCGCTTGCGTAGCCCCACACAAACTGGGGGCTGCAGGCTTTCCTGCTGCCTTCAGCCTCAAAACCACCCTTTCCCACATGGCGCCACGCCAGGCCCAAAAATGGCCATATGTCTGGAGGTTGGTCCCACGCCTAAAGAGCCAGCAGGGAAAACTATGCCTTGTTCTAAAGCTCTTTGGGAACCTCTTGCGTAGCCCCACAGACCTGGGGGCTGCAGGCTTTCCTGCTGCCTTCAGCCTCAAAACCACCATTTCCCACTTGGCGACAAGCCAGGCCCAAAAATGGCCATATGTCTGGAGACTGGTCCCACGCCCAAAGAGCCAGCAGGGAAAACTATGCCTTGTTCTAAAGCTCTTTGGGAACCGCTTGCGTAGCCCCACATACCTGGGAGCTGCAGGATTTCCGGCTCTCTTCAGCCTCAAAAGCACGCTTTCCCACTTGGCGCCGCGCCAGGCCCAAAAATGGCCATATGTCTGGAGATTGGTCCCACGCCCAAAGAGCCAGCAGGGAAAACTATGCCTTGTTCTAAAGCTCTTTGGGAACCGCTTGCGTAGCCCCACACACGTGGGGGCTGCAGGCTTTCCTGCTGCCTTCAGCCTCAAAACCACCCTTTCCCACATGGCGCCACGCCAGGCCCAAAAATGGCCATATGTCTGGAGGTTGGTCCCACGCCCAAAGAGCCAGCAGGGAAAACTATGCCTTGTTCTAAAGCTCTTTGGGAACCGCTTGCGTAGCCACACACACCTGGGGGCTGCAGGCTTTCCTGCTGCCTTCAGCCTCAAAACCACCCTTTCCCACTTCGCATCGTGCCAGGCACAAAAATGGCCATATTTCTGGAGACTTGTCCCTTTCCCAAAGAGCCAGCAGGGAAAACTATGCCTTGTTCTAAAGCTCTTTGGGAACCGCTTGCGTAGCCCCACACACCTGCGGGCTGCAGGCTTTCCTGCTGCCTTCAGCCTCAAAACCACCCTTTCCCACATGGCACTCCGCCAGGCACAAAAATGGCCATATGTCTGGAGACTGGTCCCACGCCCAAAGAGCCAGCAGGGAAAACTATGCCTTGTTCTAAAGCTCTTTGGGAACCACTTGCGTAGCCCCACACACCTGGGGGCTGAAGGCTTTCCTGCTGCCTTCAGCCTCAAAAGAAACTTTTCGCAATTGGCGCCGCGCCAGGCACAAAAATGGCCATATGTCTGGAGGTTGGTCCCATTCCCAAAGAGCCAGCAGGGAAAACTATGCCTTGTTCTAAAGCTCTTTGGGAACCGCTTGCGTAGCCCCACACACCTGGGGGCTGCAGGCTTTCCTGCTGCCTTCAGCCTCAAAACAACCCTTTCCCACTTGGCGCTGCGCCAGGCCCAAAAATGGCCATATGTTTGGAGACTGGTCCCACGCCCAAAGAGCCAGCAGGGAAAACTATGCCTTGTTCTAAAGCTCTTTGGGAACCGCTTGCGTAGCCCCACACACCTGGGGGCTGCAGGCTTTCCTGCTGCCTTCAGCCTCAAAACCACCCTTTCCCACTTAGCATCGCGCCAGGCCCAAAAATGGCCATATGTCAGGAGACTGGTCCCTTTCACAAAGAGCCATCAGGGAAAACTATGCCTTGTTCTAAAGCTCTTTGGGAACCACTTGCCTAGCCCCACACACCTGGGGGCTGCAGGCTTTCCTGCTGCCTTCAGCCTCAAAACCACCCTTTTCCACATGGCGTCACGCGAGACACAAAAATGGCCATATGTCCGGAGGCTGGTCCCACGCCCAAAGAGCCAGCAGGGAAAACTATGCCTTGTTCTAAAGCTCTTTGGGAACCGCTTGCGTAGCCCCACACACCTGGGAGCTGCAGGCTTCCCTGCTCTCCCTCAGCATCAAAAGCACGCTTTCCCACTTGGCGCCGCGCCAGGCCCAAAAATGGCCATATGTCTGGAGACTGGTCCCACGCCCAAAGAGCCAGCAGGGAAAACTATGCCTTGTTCTAAAGCTCTTTGGGAACCGCTTGCGTAGCCCCACAGAAACTGGGGGCTGCAGGCTTTTCTCGCGCTTTCAACCTCAAAACCACCCTTTCCCACTTGGCGCTGCGCCAGGCACAAAAATGGCCATATGTCTGGAGGTTGGTCCCACGCCCAAAGAGCCAGCAGGGAAAACTATGCCTTGTTCTAAAGCTCTTTGGGAACCGCTTGCGTAGCCCCACACACCTGGGGGCTGCAGGCTTTCCTGCTGCCTTCAGCCTCAAAACCACCCTTTCCCACTTGGCGCTGCGCCAGGCACAAAAATGGCCATATGTCTGGAGAATGGTCCCACGCCCAAAGAGCCAGCAGGGAAAACTATGCCTTGTTCTAAAGCTCTTTGGGAACCGCTTGCGTAGCCCCACACACCTGGGGGCTGCAGGCTTTCCTGCTGCCTTCAGCCTCAAAACCACCCTTTCCCACATGGCGCCACGCCAGGCACAAAAATGGCCATATGTCTGAAGATTGGTCCCACGCCCAAAGAGCCAGCAGGGAAAAATATGCCTTGTTCTAAAGCTCTTTGGGAACCGCTTGCGTAGCCCCACACACCTGGGGGCTGCAGGCTTTCCTGCTCTCTTCAGCCTCAAAACAACCCTTTCCCACATGGCGCTCCGCCAGGCACAAAAATGGCCATATATGTGGAGGTTGGTCCCACGCCCAAAGAGCCAGCAGGGAAAACTATGCCTTGTTCTAAAGCTCTTTGGGAACCGCTTGCGTAGCCCCACACACGTGGGGGCTGCAGGCTTTCCTGCTGCCTTCAGCCTCAAAACCACCCTTTCCCACTTGGCCCCGCGCCAGGCCCAAAAATGGCCATATGTCTGGAGGCTGGTCCCACGCCCGAAGAGCCAGCAGGGAAAACTATGCCTTGTTCTAAAGCTCTTTGGGAACCGCTTGCGTAGCCCCACATACCGGGGAGCTGCAGGATTTCCGGCTCTCTTCAGCGTCAAAAGCACCGTTTCCCACTTGGCGCCACGCCAGGCCCAAAAATGGCCATATGTCTGGAGATTGGTCCCACGCCCAAAGAGCCAGCAGGGAAAACTATGCCTTGTTCTAAAGCTCTTTGGGAACCGCTTGCGTAGCCCCACACACCTGGGGGCTGCAGGCTTTTCTCGCGCTTTCAACCTCAAAACCACCCTTTCCCACATGGCGCCACGCCAGGCCCAAAAATGGCCATATGTCTGGAGGTTGGTCCCACGCCTAAAGAGCCAGCAGGGAAAACTATGCCTTGTTCTAAAGCTCTTTGGGAACCGCTTGCGTAGCCCCACACACCTGGGGGCTGCAGGCTTTCCTGCTGCCTTCAGACTCAAAACCACCATTTCCCACGTGGCGCCAAGCCAGGCCCAAAAATGGCCATATGTCTGGAGACTGGTCCCACGCCCAAAGAGCCAGCAGGGAAAACTATGCCTTGTTCTAAAGCTCTTTGGGCACCGCTTGCGTAGCCCCACACACCTGGGGGCTGCAGGCTTTCCTGCCGCCTTCAACCTCAAAAGCACCCTTTTCCACATGGAGTAACGACAGGCAGAAAAATGGCCATATGTCTGGAGGTTGGTCCCACGCCCAAAGAGCCAGCAGGGAAAATTATGCCTTGTTCTAAAGCTCTTTGGGAACCGCTTGCGTAGCCCCACAGACCTGGGGGCTGCAGGCTTTCCTGCACTCTTCAGCCTCAAAAGAAACCTTTTCAATTGGCGCCGCGCCAGGCCCAAAAATGGCCATATGTCTGAAGATTGGTCCCACGCCCAAAGAGCCAGCAGGGAAAACTATGCCTTGTTCTAAAGCTCTTTGGGAACCGCTTGCGTAGCCCCACACACCTGGGGGCTGCAGGCTTTCCTGCTGCCTTCAACCTCAAAACAACACTTTCCCACTTGGCCCCGCGCCAGGCCCAAAAATGGCCATATGTCTGGAGGTTGGTCCCACGCCCAAAGAGCCAGCAGGGAAAACTATGCCTTGTTCTAAAGCTCTTTGGGAACCGCTTGCGTAGCCCCAAAGACCTGCGGGCTGCAGGCTTTCCTGCTGCCTTTAGACTCAAAAGAAACCTTTCGCAATTGGCGCCCCGCCAGGCCCAAAAATGGCCATATGTCTGAAGATTGGTCCCACGCCCAAAGAGCCAGCAGGGAAAACTATGCCTTGTTCTAAAGCTCTTTGTGAACCGCTTGCGTAGCCCCACACACCTGGGGGCTGCAGGCTTTCCTGCTCTCTTCAGCCTCAAAACAACCCTTTCGCACATGGCGCCGTGCCAGGCACAAAAATGGCCATATATCTGGAGATTGGTTCCACGCCCAAAGAGCCAGCAGGGAAAACTATGCCTTGTTCTAAAGCTCTTTGGGAACCGCTTGCGTAGCCCCACAGACCTGGGGGCTGCAGGCTTTCCTGGTGCCTTCAGCCTCAAAACCACCCTTTCCCACTTGGCCCCGCGCCAGGCCCAAAAATGGCCATATGTCTGGAGACTGGTCCCATGCCCAAAGAGCCAGTAGGGAAAACTATGCCTTGTTCTAAAGCTCTGTGGGAACCGCTTGCGTAGCCCCACACACCTGGGGGCTGCAGGCTTTCCTGCTGCCTTCAGCCTCAAAACCACCCCTTCCCACATGGCGCCACGCCAGGCACAAAAATGGCCACATGTCTGGAGACTGGTCCCACGCCCAAAGAGCCAGCAGGGAAAACTATGCCTTGTTCTAAAGCTCTTTGGGAACCGCTTGCGTAGCCCCACAGACCTGGGGGCTGCAGGCTTTCCTGCTGCCTTCAACCTCAAAAGCACCCTTTTCCACATGGCGTCACGACAGGCACAAAAATGGCCATATGTCTGGAGGTTGGTCCCACGCCCAAAGAGCCAGCAGGGAAAACTATGCCTTGTTCTAAAGCTCTTTGGGAACCGCTTGCGTAGCCCCACACACCTGGGGGCTGCAGGCTTTCCTGCTCTCTTCAGCCTCAAAACCACCCTTTCCCACATGGCGCTCCGCCAGGCACAAAAATGGCCATATGTCTGGAGACTGGTCCCACGCCCAAAGAGCCAGCAGAGAAAACTATGCCTTGTTCTAAAGCTCTTTGGGAACCGCTTGCGTAGCCCCACACACCTGGGGGCTGCAGGCTTTCCTGCTGCCTTCAGCCTCAAAACCACCCTTTCCCACTTGGCCCCGCGCCAGGCCCAAAAATGGCCATATGTCAGGAGACTGGTCCCATGCCCAAAGAGCCAGCAGGGAAAACTATGCCTTGTTCTAAAGCTCTTTGGGAACCGCTTGCGTAGCCCCACACACCTGGGGGCTGCAGGCTTTCCTGCTGCCTTCAGCCTCAAAACCACCCTTTCCCACTTGGCGCCGCGCCAGGCCCAAAAATGGCCATATGTCTGGAGGCTGGTCCCACGCCCAAAGAGCCAGCAGGGAAAAATATGCCTTGTTCTAAAGCTCTTTGGGAACCGCTTGCGTAGCCCCACATACCTGGGAGCTGCAGGATTTCCGGCTCTCTTCAGCCTCAAAAGCACGCTTTCCCACTTGGCGCCGCGCCAGGCCCAAAAATGGCCATATGTCTGGAGATTGGTCCCACGCCCAAAGAGCCAGCAGGGAAAACTATGCCTTGTTCTAAAGCTCTTTGGGAACCGCTTGCGTAGCCCCACACAAACTGGGGGCTGCAGGCTTTTCTCGCGCTTTCAACCTCAAAACCACCGTTTCCCACATGGCGCCACGCCAGGCCCAAAAATGGCCATATGTCTGGAGGTTGGTCCCACGCCTAAAGAGCCAGCAGGGAAAACTATGCCTTGTTCTAAAGCTCTTTGGGAACCTCTTGCGTAGCCCCACACACCTGGGGGCTGCAGGCTTTCCTGCCGCCTTCAACCTCAAAAGCACCCTTTTCCACATGGCGTCACGACAGGCAGAAAAATGGCCATATGTCTGGAGGTTGGTCCCACGCCCAAAGAGCCATCAGGGAAAATTATGCCTTGTTCTAAAGCTCTTTGGGAACCGCTTGCGTAGCCCCACAGACCTGGGGGCTGCAGGCTTTCCTGCTCTCTTCATCCTCAAAAAAACCCTTTCGCACATGGCGCCGTGCCAGGCACAAAAATGGCCATATATCTGGAGATTGGTTCCACGCCCAAAGAGCCAGCAGGGAAAACTATGCCTTGTTCTAAAGCTCTTTGGGAACCGCTTGCGTAGCCCCACACATGTGGGGGCTGCAGGCTTTCCTGCTGCCTTCAGCCTCAAAAGAAACCTTTCGCAATTGGCGCCGCGCCAGGCCCAAAAATGGCCATATGTCTGAAGATTGGTCCCACGCCCAAAGAGCCAGCAGGGAAAACTATGCCTTGTTCTAAAGCTCTTTGTGAACCGCTTGCGTAGCCCCACAGACCTGGGGGCTGCAGGCTTTCCTGCTGCCTTCAGCCTCAAAACAACCCTTTCGCACATGGCGCCGTGCCAGGCACAAAAATGGCCATATATCTGGAGATTGGTTCCACGCCCAAAGAGCCAGCAGGGAAAACTATGCCTTGTTCTAAAGCTCTTTGGGAACCGCTTGCGTAGCCCCACAGACCTGGGGGCTGCAGGATTTCCTGGTGCCTTCAGCCTCAAAACCACCCTTTCCAACTTGGCCCCGCGCCAGGCCCAAAAATGGCCATATGTCTGTAGACTGGTCCCACGCCCAAAGAGCCAGCAGGGAAAACTATGCCTTGTTCTAAAGCTCTTTGGGAACCGCTTGCGTAGCCCCACACACCTGGGGGCTGCAGGCTTTCCTGCTGCCTTCAGACTCAAAACCACCCTTTCCCACTTGGCGCTCCGCCAGGCACAAAAATGGCCATATGTCTGGAGAATGGTCCCACGCCCAAAGAGCCAGCAGGGAAAAATATGCCTTGTTCTAAAGCTCTTTGGGAACCGCTTGCGTAGCCCCACACACCTGGGGGCTGCAGACTTTCCTGCTGCCTTCAGCCTCAAAACCACCCTTTCCCACATGGCGCCACGCCAGGCACAAAAATGGCCATATGTCTGGAGGTTGGTCCCACGCCCAAAGAGCCAGCAGGGAAAACTATGCCTTGTTCTAAAGCTCTTTGGGAACCGCTTGCGTAGCCCCACAGACCTGGGGGCTGCAGGCTTTCCTGCTGCCTTCAACCTCAAAAGCACCCTTTTCCACATGGCGTCACGCCAGGCACAAAAATGGCCATATGTCTGGAGGTTGGTCCCACGCCCAAAGAGCCAGCAGGGAAAACTATGCCTTGTTCTAAAGCTCTTTGGGAACCGCTTGCGTAGCCCCACAGACCTGGGGGCTGCAGGCTTTCCTGCTCTCTTCAGCCTCAAAACCACCCTTTCCCACATGGCGCTCCGCCAGGCACAAAAATGGCCATATGTCTGGAGACTGGTCCCACGCCCAAAGAGCCAGCAGGGAAAACTATGCCTTGTTCTAAAGCTCTTTGGGAACCGCTTGCGTAGCCCCACACACCTGGGGGCTGCAGGCTTTCCTGCTGCCTTCAGCCTCAAAACCACCCTTTCCCACTTGGCGCTGCGCCAGGCCCAAAAATGGCTATATGTCAGGAGACTGGTCCCATGCCCAAAGAGCCAGCACGGAAAACTATGCCTTGTTCTAAAGCTCTTTGGGAACCGCTTGCGTAGCCCCACACACCTGGGGGCTGCAGGCTTTCCTGCTGCCTTCAGCCTCAAAACCACCCTTTCCCACTTGGCGCCGCGCCAGGCCCAAAAATGGCCATATGTCTGGAGGCTGGTCCCACGCCCGAAGAGCCAGCAGGGAAAACTATGCCTTGTTCTAAACCTCTTTGGGAACCGCTTGCGTAGCCCCACATACCTGGGAGCTGCAGGATTACCGGCTCTCTTCAGCCTCAAAAGCACGCTTTCCCACTTGGCGCCGCGCCAGGCCCAAAAATGGCCATATGTCTGGAGATTGGTCCCACGCCCAAAGAGCCAGCAGGGAAAACTATGCCTTGTTCTAAAGCTCTTTGGGAACCGCTTGCGTAGCCGCACACAAACTGGGGGCTGCAGGCTTTTCTCGCGCTTTCAACCTCAAAACCACCGTTTCCCACATGGCGCCACGCCAGGCCCAAAAATGGCCATATGTCTGGAGGTTGGTCCCACGCCTAAAGAGCCAGCAGGGAAAACTATGCCTTGTTCTAAAGCTCTTTGGGAACCTCTTGCGTAGCCCCACACACCTGGGGGCTGCAGGCTTTCCTGCTTCCTTCAGCCTCAAAACCACCATTTCCCACTTGGCGCCAAGCCAGGCCCAAAAATGGCCATATGTCTGGAGACTGGTCCCACGCCCAAAGAGCCAGCAGGGAAAACTATGCCTTGTTCTAAAGCTCTTTGGGCACCGCTTGCGTAGCCCCACAGACCTGGGGGCTGCAGGCTTTCCTGCCGCCTTCAACCTCAAAAGCACCCTTTTCCACATGGCGTCACGACAGGCAGAAAAATGGCCATATGTCTGGAGGTTGGTCCCACGCCCAAAGAGCCATCAGGGAAAATTATGCCTTGTTCTAAAGCTCTTTGTGAACCGCTTGCGTAGCCCCACAGACCTGGGGGCTGCAGGCTTTCCTGCTGCCTTCAGCCTCAAAACAACCCTTTCGCACATGGCGCCGTGCCAGGCACAAAAATGGCCATATATCTGGAGATTGGTTCCACGCCCAAAGAGCCAGCAGGGAAAACTATGCCTTGTTCTAAAGCTCTTTGGGAACCGCTTGCGTAGCCCCACAGACCTGGGGGCTGCAGGATTTCCTGGTGCCTTCAGCCTCAAAACCACCCTTTCCAACTTGGCCCCGCGCCAGGCCCAAAAATGGCCATATGTCTGTAGACTGGTCCCACGCCCAAAGAGCCAGCAGGGAAAACTATGCCTTGTTCTAAAGCTCTTTGGGAACCGCTTGCGTAGCCCCACACACCTGGGGGCTGCAGGCTTTCCTGCTGCCTTCAGACTCAAAACCACCCTTTCCCACTTGGCGCTCCGCCAGGCACAAAAATGGCCATATGTCTGGAGAATGGTCCCACGCCCAAAGAGCCAGCAGGGAAAAATATGCCTTGTTCTAAAGCTCTTTGGGAACCGCTTGCGTAGCCCCACACACCTGGGGGCTGCAGGCTTTCCTGCTGCCTTCAGACTCAAAACCACCCTTTCCCACATGGCGCCACGCCAGGCACAAAAATGGCCATATGTCTGGAGGTTGGTCCCACGCCCAAAGAGCCAGCAGGGAAAACTATGCCTTGTTCTAAAGCTCTTTGGGAACCGCTTGCGTAGCCCCACAGACCTGGGGGCTGCAGGCTTTCCTGCTGCCTTCAACCTCAAAAGCACCCTTTTCCACATGGCGTCACGCCAGGCACAAAAATGGCCATATGTCTGGAGGTTGGTCCCACGCCCAAAGAGCCAGCAGGGAAAACTATGCCTTGTTCTAAAGCTCTTTGGGAACCGCTTGCGTAGCCCCACAGACCTGGGGGCTGCAGGCTTTCCTGCTCTCTTCAGCCTCAAAACCACCCTTTCCCACATGGCGCTCCGCCAGGCACAAAAATGGCCATATGTCTGGAGACTGGTCCCACGCCCAAAGAGCCAGCAGGGAAAACTATGCCTTGTTCTAAAGCTCTTTGGGAACCGCTTGCGTAGCCCCACACACCTGGGGGCTGCAGGCTTTCCTGCTGCCTTCAGCCTCAAAACCACCCTTTCCCACTTGGCGCTGCGCCAGGCCCAAAAATGGCTATATGTCAGGAGACTGGTCCCATGCCCAAAGAGCCAGCACGGAAAACTATGCCTTGTTCTAAAGCTCTTTGGGAACCGCTTGCGTAGCCCCACACACCTGGGGGCTGCAGGCTTTCCTGCTGCCTTCAGCCTCAAAACCACCCTTTCCCACTTGGCGCCGCGCCAGGCCCAAAAATGGCCATATGTCTGGAGGCTGGTCCCACGCCCGAAGAGCCAGCAGGGAAAACTATGCCTTGTTCTAAACCTCTTTGGGAACCGCTTGCGTAGCCCCACATACCTGGGAGCTGCAGGATTACCGGCTCTCTTCAGCCTCAAAAGCACGCTTTCCCACTTGGCGCCGCGCCAGGCCCAAAAATGGCCATATGTCTGGAGATTGGTCCCACGCCCAAAGAGCCAGCAGGGAAAACTATGCCTTGTTCTAAAGCTCTTTGGGAACCGCTTGCGTAGCCGCACACAAACTGGGGGCTGCAGGCTTTTCTCGCGCTTTCAACCTCAAAACCACCGTTTCCCACATGGCGCCACGCCAGGCCCAAAAATGGCCATATGTCTGGAGGTTGGTCCCACGCCTAAAGAGCCAGCAGGGAAAACTATGCCTTGTTCTAAAGCTCTTTGGGAACCTCTTGCGTAGCCCCACACACCTGGGGGCTGCAGGCTTTCCTGCTTCCTTCAGCCTCAAAACCACCATTTCCCACTTGGCGCCAAGCCAGGCCCAAAAATGGCCATATGTCTGGAGACTGGTCCCACGCCCAAAGAGCCAGCAGGGAAAACTATGCCTTGTTCTAAAGCTCTTTGGGCACCGCTTGCGTAGCCCCACAGACCTGGGGGCTGCAGGCTTTCCTGCCGCCTTCAACCTCAAAAGCACCCTTTTCCACATGGCGTCACGACAGGCAGAAAAATGGCCATATGTCTGGAGGTTGGTCCCACGCCCAAAGAGCCATCAGGGAAAATTATGCCTTGTTCTAAAGCTCTTTGGGAACCGCTTGCGTAGCCCCACACACCTGGGGGCTGCAGGCTTTCCTGCTCTCTTCAGCCTCAAAAGAAACCTTTTGCAATTGGCGCCGCGCCAGGCCCAAAAATGGCCATATGTCTGAAGATTGGTCCCACGCCCAAAGAGCCAGCAGGGAAAACTATGCCTTGTTCTAAAGCTCTTTGAGAACCGCTTGCGTAGCCCCACAGACCTGGGGGCTGCAGGCTTTCCTGCTGCCTTCAGCCTCAAAAGAAACCTTTCGCAATTGGCGCGCCGCCAGGCCCAAAAATGGCCATATGTTTGAAGATTGGTCCCACGCCCAAAGAGCCAGCAGGGAAAACTATGCCTTGTTCTAAAGCTCTTTGGGAACCTCTTGCGTAGCCCCACACACGTGGGGGCTGCAGGATTTCCTGGTGCCTTCAGCCTCAAAACCACCCTTTCCAACTTCGCCCCGCGCCAGGCCCAAAAATGGCCATATGTCAGGAGACTGGTCCCACGCCCAAAGAGCCAGCAGGGAAAACTATGCCTTGTTCTAAAGCTCTTTGGGAACCGCTTGCGTAGCCCCACACACCTGGGGGCTGCAGGCTTTCCTGCTCTCCCTCAGCCTCAAAAGCACGCTTTCCCACTTGCCGCCGCGCCAGGCACAAAAATGGCCATATGTCTGGAGATTGGTCCCACGCTCAAAGAGCCAGCAGGGAAAACTATGCCTTGTTCTAAAGCTCTTTGGGAACCTCTTGCATAGCCCCACACAAACTGGGGGCTGCAGGCTTTTCTCGCGCTTTCAGCCTCAAAACCACCCTTTCCCACTTGGCGCTGCGCCAGGCACAAAAATGGCCATATGTCTGGAGTTTGGTCCCACGCCCAAAGAGCCAGCAGGGAAAACTATGCCTTGTTCTAAAGCTCTTTGGGAACCGCTTGCGTAGCCCCACACACCTGGGGGCTGCAGGCTTTCCTGCTGCCTTCAGCCTCAAAACCACCCTTTCCCACTTGGCGCTGCGCCAGGCACAAAAATGGCCATATGTCTGGAGAATGGTCCCACGCCCAAAGAGCCAGCAGGGAAAACTATGCCTTGTTCTAAAGCTCTTTGGGAACCGCTTGCGTAGCCCCACACACCTGGGGGCTGCAGGCTTTCCTGCTGCCTTCAGCCTCAAAACCACCCTTTCCCACATGGCGCCACGCCAGGCACAAAAATGGCCATATGTCTGGAGTTTGGTCCCACGCCCAAAGAGCCAGCAGGGAAAACTATGCCTTGTTCTAAAGCTCTTTGGGAACCGCTTGCGTAGCCCCACACACCTGGGGGCTGCAGGCTTTCCTGCTCTCTTCAGCCTCAAAACCACCCTTTCCCACATGGCGCTCCGCCAGGCACAAAAATGGCCATATGTCTGGAGACTGGTCCCACGCCCAAAGAGCCAGCAGGGAAAACTATGCCTTGTTCTAAAGCTCTTTGGGAACCGCTTGCGTAGCCCCACACACCTGGGGGCTGCAGGCTTTCCTGCTGCCTTCAGCCTCAAAACCACCCTTTCCCACTTGGCCCCGCGCCAGGCCCAAAAATGGCCATATGTCTGGAGGCTGGTCCCACGCCCGAAGAGCCAGCAGGGAAAACTATGCCTTGTTCTAAAGCTCTTTGGGAACCGCTTGCGTAGCCCCACATACCGGGGAGCTGCAGGATTTCCGGCTCTCTTCAGCGTCAAAAGCACCCTTTCCCACTTGGCGCCACGCCAGGCCCAAAAGTGGCCATATGTCTGGAGATTGGTCCCACGCCCAAAGAGCCAGCAGGGAAAACTATGCCTTGTTCTAAAGCTCTTTGGGAACTGCTTGCGTAGCCCCACACACCTGGGGGCTGCAGGCTTTTCTCGCGCTTTCAACCTCAAAACCACCCTTTCCCACATGGCGCCACGCCAGGCCCAAAAATGGCCATATGTCTGGAGGTTGGTCCCACGCCGAAAGAGCCAGCAGGGAAAACTATGCCTTGTTCTAAAGCTCTTTGGGAACCGCTTGCGTAGCCCCACAGACCTGGGGGCTGCAGGCTTTCCTGCACTCTTCAGCCTCAAAAGAAACCTTTTCAATTGGCGCCGCGCCAGGCCCAAAAATGGCCATATGTCTGAAGATTGGTCCCACGCCCAAAGAGCCAGCAGGGAAAACTATGCCTTGTTCTAAAGCTCTTTGGGAACCGCTTGCGTAGCCCCAAAGACCTGCGGGCTGCAGGCTTTCCTGCTGCCTTTAGCCTCAAAAGAAACCTTTCGCAATTGGCGCCCCGCCAGGCCCAAAAATGGCCATATGTCTGAAGATTGGTCCCACGCCCAAAGAGCCAGCAGGGAAAACTATGCCTTGTTCTAAAGCTCTTTGTGAACCGCTTGCGTAGCCCCACACACCTGGGGGCTGCAGGCTTTCCTGCTCTCTTCAGCCTCAAAACAACCCTTTCGCACATGGCGCCGTGCCAGGCACAAAAATGGCCATATATCTGGAGATTGGTTCCACGCCCAAAGAGCCAGCAGGGAAAACTATGCCTTGTTCTAAAGCTCTTTGGGAACCGCTTGCGTAGCCCCACAGACCTGGGGGCTGCAGGCTTTCCTGGTGCCTTCAGCCTCAAAACCACCCTTTCCCACTTGGCCCCGCGCCAGGCCCAAAAATGGCCATATGTCTGGAGACTGGTCCCATGCCCAAAGAGCCAGTAGGGAAAACTATGCCTTGTTCTAAAGCTCTGTGGGAACCGCTTGCGTAGCCCCACACACCTGGGGGCTGCAGGCTTTCCTGCTGCCTTCAGCCTCAAAACCACCCCTTCCCACATGGCGCCACGCCAGGCACAAAAATGGCCATATGTCTGGAGTTTGGTCCCACGCCCAAAGAGCCAGCAGGGAAAACTATGCCTTGTTCTAAAGCTCTTTGGGAACCGCTTGCGTAGCCCCACAGACCTGGGGGCTGCAGGCTTTCCTGCTGCCTTCAACCTCAAAAGCACCCTTTTCCACATGGCGTCACGCCAGGCACAAAAATGGCCATATGTCTGGAGGTTGGTCCCACGCCCAAAGAGCCAGCAGGGAAAACTATGCCTTGTTCTAAAGCTCTTTGGGAACCGCTTGCGTAGCCCCACACACCTGGGGGCTGCAGGCTTTCCTGCTCTCTTCAGCCTCAAAACCACCCTTTCCCACATGGCGCTCCGCCAGGCACAAAAATGGCCATATGTCTGGAGACTG